>NC_070638.1:3886883-4095101 GCF_947347685.1 Pleuronectes platessa
CAAACCCTCTAAGGTAATTTTTCTTCAGTTTTCGGTGTCTGTGCTCGGCCTGGCTCTGTTTGTGTACTTCATGATTAAATAAAGAAATGTGTTATAGCATGTTAAGATTAGCAGGGACACATACTGTAAGTGAAATGGCTGAAAGAGAATAAAACACATTTTCTTTCATGGACTGAACTGTAGATAAATACTTTATTGACCTTAAATGAATAGATTTTTTCATAATAATAAGTGAAACAAATAAGAGATTTAGACTTTTAATCAACACAACTTTAAGTTTTGGGACTCTCAGAAAATCTGTGTGTTCAGTGACGCTGTCGCTGACAATAACTTCGAGATATTATCTGATTTCAATCTGTACGAGAGGAGAATGGAGACCGTTATGCCAGAGGAAGCTCTGCAGCCAGGGAGGATGTAGCAACTCACATTGCTCGTGGGTGAGATCATCCATGTTCTTCAGATATAAACCTTACTCCTCTCTCTCTCTTACACACACAAAACACACACGCAGGCACACGCACACTCACACTCATTCATATCCTTGAAGGACTCGATCCAAGAGAAGACCCGTCTCTCTCATCAGCCCTGAGGCTCTGTGAAGTTTAATCACTGCCTCTTGTTTGTGTGTCATCTCACAAAAGCCAAAGATCCTCTCATCTCTCAGTGTTTCCAGTGAAAGGCTTGCGTCATAACTAATCTGCAGAATCCTCACGCGAGGCAGATTTTTCCAGCCGTCAGATACTGACCTGGGTTCAGATGAGAGCCGGACGTGACCTTTAGACGTCTGTTATCAGACTGAGATGAGAGTTTGACTCTGCAGGGGTCAAAGTGTCTCAGCTGCAGACGTCCAGGCTCCTGCACAAAACATTACATCATCCGAGCTTAGCTCAAGCAGAAGAGTGAGTATTTGGACCAAAGCATCAGGATCTCGATGCAAATGATATCTCACACAAATATATTCAGAGTTAGAGGATGTTCAGTGTTTTGCTCTATAAATAAACACAGTGCATTAAAGGGGTCCGGTCCTTTAAGCATGTTTAAAACAACTATCGTTGAGCAAAAGAGCAAAACAGGCTTAAAACAAAAATAAATGAAAAAAACAATACACACAAACACTAATTTTCCTTATCTTTTTAATTATATTATTATTTTGTCTGTTTAAGGGACAAACTTTCTCAACTGAAAACCTGCTGCTTATATAAAGTAATAAAAGACATTATAATTCTATTTATAGAACATAAATAGCCTTCACCCTCCTATTCTCTGCTTTATACTTTGGATGAATTAGATCTTTTCTACCTGCAGATAAAGATCGAGCATTTTTCTCCTTCAACAAACTTCCTGTATTTGTTGCTGCTGATATTTTAAGTCTGTGTTAGGAAATCAGCAGCTGGTCTTAAAAACAAAGAGAATTAAACCTCCTCTGTTTCCTGTGAGTCTCTTTTCATCCAGTGTTTTCATCCCTGTCTTAAAGGTTGAAAGTGATTTTTCCTTAACGAGAGCAGGTCAATAGTCCAGGACACAGATTCTTATTGAACCCTCATATTTGCAGAGGAGCGTCAATACTCATACTCAATATTCATTACATCATATGTCCCATTATCTCCCACATGGGCTCTGGTATCTGACCATGATTCATCAGAGCAAGTGGCCACACCTCATTACGTACCATGTTGTTTCATCTGCTCCAAATAACTATTGTTTCCATTATGGATTCATCTGCCAAACGTGATCTCATCCCTGTTCGTTTATAAATCATTTGCTCTGTTAAACAGTTTGTTTTAAATAGGGAAATTAGACTTTTTGAATATTTTGTTTTCTATCGTAAACAATATAGAAAACCAGCAAATGTCGGTATTTAATCGATTAGTTAATTATCAGACATGTTAACTTTCTTTTATTCTTCTCAAGGTTTCTTGTTGTGATGAGATTTGTGAGTGAATATGATTATTTTGGGGGATCAGGTCTGTTCCATCACTAAGAGGCTCCAGCTGCCACAGTCCTCTTCAGCCCTCCACTGAAGAACTGAGCCTGTTGTTGGGGACTGGGCACATTCCTGCCTCTGTTGTGGGTGATGATGATGATGATGATGGTGATGATGATGATGATGATGATGATGATGATGATGATGATGATGAAGTCCACTGAACTCTGTCTCTGCTTCACGTGCAAGTGGGAAACACATGCGCTGTTTATGTCGACCACACGTTCTGTTTTGTTCAGGCAGCGTCACCCAAGTGCACAGAGAGTTTAGGAACAACTGACCAGCGATCAGTTGTTTTGTGTCTCAGAGGGAGGAGCTTCCTAAATGTTGTCGTGTCACGAACTGTGAACCAGACTCACGTTAGAAATGAAACCTGAGACGAGTCACATTTCAACTGACTTGAATCTTCTCATTTTTTTCTAATCTTCATTTGTGTTTTCATGTTTTCAGCTTTTGGTCTTGTTGTTTTTTTTTGCACGAACTCAATCTGACACGTTTACATGATTCAGAGAGACAGAGAGAAAAAGTAAAGTCTAGTTAAGATTATTCTCAGTGCATGTTACCATCTATTGATAATGCATCCATACTATTCATACAAATACGTCATGGTAGAATTTACAGGTTTCCTTTTTATGTTTTCAATTTCTTTTGACTCTTTTGACTGATATACATTTACTTATATGGGAGTAAGATATAAGGTCTGATTATCAGAGTCAGACAATATTAATCTAGATAATGTTGCTCCTTGGTGGTAATTTTAGAGCTGCAATGAAGTGTGCACCTCTAAATAATCAACATACGCATTGTTAAATCTTTTGTAATCAATTTAAGGATTGTGTTTGTGTTTTTAAACTGTTTACAGACTTTTAATCCACACTACATTAATATATACAGCTAAAGAAGAATGTTGTGGAGTGATCACAGGTTGAGTGTTTTCATATTGATCCAAGATTCTGGCTTTAACTCGGTCAAATAAGATTTTATGTTTGGAGTACTCATCTTAAACTGAAGCAGTTGAAATGCTTTACAGAGTGAGAGAGGATTAAATCCCATGTAGTGTTTACAGTCAGATAATAGATATATGACAAGTAGAAAAAGGTCGGATGAGTTGTGACCTGACAGATCTCTTGGCTCGGTATATAAAAACCACTGAAGCTGGTTTGTCTCCAGCTTTACCATCGATCAATGTTTGTTTAACTCCCTCATGACAGTTAACGGCGCAGCCTGTTAACACCGAAGTCACAGCGACATCTGTTTCTTCTCCTGCAGCCAAACACTGGACTCCTGATCCCCGGTGACCGGCGTCACCATGCCTACTCCCACCATCCTCAGGGCAACCAGGAGTCCTCGGAGAAGCTGTTAGGTTCACAGGCGTCGAGGCGTCAGTGAGCGGATCAGCACTGACACCAGGAGGCAGGTAGGACCGAGGGAGAAGCTCGATTCTGACCTGATAAACCAGCTTTTTTTCTGACTGTGCTTCCTGTTTCAGAGATGGTTTCCCAGTGGAGTCTCCTGCTGATCTTCACACTGCAGGTGAACAAGGGACTGGTTTTCGGATGCGTGTGTCCAGCAGCCACCTTTTTGTCCCAGTTCCCCTCTGAGGTTCCTGCTGGCGTCTGCTGCCTGAACTACTCTGGTTCCGCTCTCAGCCACGTGCACTGGTCTGTGTTTACCAATGAGACAAACATAGAGACAGTGGATCTGTCCAACTGTAACATCAGCTCTGTTGATGTGAGCGGCAGGGAGGCCTCCACCCTGCAGAAGGTGGACTTGGCTCATAATAGATTAACCACGTTGCCGAGGGGGTTTCTGTCCGGCCAGCCCAGCCTGATGGAGCTGGACCTGAGTGGGAACCTGCTGCAGGAGCTCCCTGAGGGTTTCCTCCAGGACTCTGACGGCCTCCAGACGCTGCACCTTCAGGGAAACCAGCTGCGCCTCCTTCCCAAGTCCGTGCTGCAGAGACCAGGTCTGCAAAGGCTAGAGCTGGAGGGGAACCCCTGGGACTGCTCCTGTTTGCTCCTGGAGGCGCTGGAGGGAGGCATGAAGGCCAACAGGACCACCAAGCTGCAGGATCTGGTGAGCAACATGACCTGCGCCTCTCCGGCTCACCTGGCCGGCAGGAACGTGTGGTCAGTGAGGATCGGCAACGTGTGCCGCCCCGCTGGCCTCACCGCACTCTTCATCGTGCTCCCACTCCTCATCCTCGCCGGCTTGGTGCTGTGCTGGTGCTGCGGGAGGAAGAGGAGGAAGAAGGAAGCTCCTGTGTTCAGTCCCTCCAAGAAGAAGGCGTCCAACTCCACCAGCAACGGCCAGAAACATCTCAGCAAGCATCCGCCTGCAGCCGCTGAGCAGAGAGAAGCTGGAAGCGGCAGCGGCGGTGAGGGGATTCTGAAGAACCAGCTGCTGCTACGTCCGGCATCCGCCCTTCTGGGCAGCACCAGGGACATCTATGAGGAGGTGGAGATCAAGCTGGGCTCAGTGGAGTCGCTGCCCTGCTCCAGCTCCACGGAGGGGAAGCAGGGCCCCCAGGAGCCCGACGGGGTCAGCAAGACGGAGCTGGACACGGTCAGTGTGACGGAGGTGATGAAAGACTCGTCCGACAGGGAGAAGGCCTACATGACCCAGTCCACTGAATACTACAGCCTGGTTCCAGGCATCGAGCTGGAGGACTCGGACCACGGAGACTACGAGAACGTCGACCTCTCGTGACACCATCTTAAAGGACGAGCTCCACATTGTAGGAAGTGGAACTATTAGCTTTTCCTGCTGAGCTCCATGTAAAGATCATCCCCATCACATGTTTGTGGTAAAGTGTTTTTAACTCCATTGCTTGTTTAGTTGTAATATTTAATTTTATACAAATACAAATATTTTGAAGCCATGTTTTTGAGGCCTTTAAGTAGCCTAGCTTAGCATAATGACAACATGGGAAAACTAAACTCGAACTGCCCAAATTAAGAAAATGATAAATTAATGTCTCAATGTATCTCAGTCCATCAAATTAATTGTAACACTTTTTTAATGCCACATTAATTAATTTAAAAGTCAAGAAAAAAAACATTTTAAACTTTTTAATAACTTCTAAGACCATGATTCGCCAAAGAATTATGATTAAAGTTACAGTGGCTAGCTTGCTAATTGTCAATAAGCTAGCTCAGGGGTCGGTGAGTCACGCTAGCTGTTTCCCCCTGCTACCAGTCTTTATGCTAAGCTAAACTGGTCATCTACCGGCTTCATACGAACTCACAGACAATGAGAATCGCACTGGTTGTGTGCATGTGTGTGTGCGTGTGTACGTGTATGTGTGTGTGTGTCAGTAAAAGCTGTGGACACAGGGACAGCGTGGTCCTAACCCACTGTGGTATCACAATGTAAGAGGAAGTGATTTAATCCACAGCTTTTCCTGTGGGACCTGAGGTGACGCACTGACTGTTTGAAAGAGGCCCACCTCTTCTCTCTGGAAAACAACCAAACGCCACCATTTGTGGGTTTTTTCCAGTTTAACACCATGAAAACCTGAACTTAATGTATCGAGTCTGCAAAGAACAGGACGTGTTCTCTCCTTTAACGCTCCCATATGCAGGTCTCTGGTTTCTCATACAGGAAGTTCTGGATCCAACTCATCCAGCAGAAGCTGCCCAACTAGAAATATAGGTGAACAATGACTAACCCCATCAGTATGTCCACGGTTCATTTGATAGGAAACGTGGAATGTGAAGCTTGGGTGGGAAGTCTACATTTATATACGTCATTGTCTAAGCAAGTATAGCAGGTCTGAATCCTGCTGGTGCTTTGAGGCGCAAACTAAAATGGAGAAGAACCCGACACTGAACCAATCATCATGAAGACGCAGACACTTGTTATCTGAGACTGTGGAGAAGTGACGGAGGTCTCACTCTCACACTCACTGGCTTTCAGAGCTGATTGGTTTGTGTTCGGTGAGACGGAGGCAGCGAGGGTGCAGCGAAGGGCGTGGAGCTTCCTGGAATTTAGAAGACAGGGGAGTATGTTCCAGACGGGTTTGCACATATTTTCCATCAAAGCCTCAAATATTAAACATTTTTAAAGGTTCACTCCAAATGTCACAAAGCATTTTGGTCAAAAGATGACCTGACAAATGAGGGAAAAGTTGAGATTTCTGCATAGATATCTTGAAAGATTTTCTTTTCGTATGTAATTTGAGAGGAAATCTGGGGTTTTATCTTCCAGGAGGACATTTACTAAACTCTGCAACTCGATGGTGCTCAGCCCTGTTGGACCTTTTGACGTGTTGCAAGATAATTGATGTTTAAAGGTTAAAACTAAATTTCAAGAAATTTAAACAGCCCTCAGACGTCGTTCATCGCACTTCCACTGCTTTAACCTGCTTTGTTCACCTGCTGGAAGTGAAAGGTCACTTTCTGCTTCTTGTGTCTGAAATCAAGGTCTCATTGTTTAAAAACTAACATGATTTGATGGTTTATAAGAGCAGAGATTTAATTATTAATACCATAATTAATTTCTGCCAACAGACACTGGATCTTTAATATTGAGTGGTGAGGGACTCGTGACCTCAGTGTTTCCAAAATCCCGGGATTGGAAAAGTGAAATAAGGCATCGTTTTATTTTATAGACACAGTAACTTGAATGACTCCTTCGTGTAAAAAGAAAATGTGTGAACTGCTACAACATGTAATAAAAGCATTGGTTTTATGTTTGTACTGACAGATGCACTCTCGATTGTTTTTAAATGCAACAGCTTTAAATATCATCGAAAGATTAATAAATGCTTTTTACTTTCAAAGATTTCTTCTTCACGTTGATGATCAACACAACAAACTGTGTCGTGAAGATTCACTGCTCCAGATCCTTTTTACTTAATCTGTCTCCGTGCCCCCCCCCCCCCCCCCCCCCGCTCTGTCTGCCCCCACAATGACCAGGTCGGCCCCGGCTACCTGAAATCCTCCTTCTCCTTCGAGCTCTGATTTCACTCACCGTGGGAAGTTGTAATTAGTGCATTGGGTTACCAGAGGGATCAGCGCGGAGCTGCTCTGGCCGACCAGTTCTCAGAGGATTCCAGGCCCACGACCAGTATCCAGTGGCTGGGGGCAGGAAATGACTGTTGTTGGAGGAGCCATGGATTTAAATCTGGGAGTGAATTTCATCTCGATCGAGATCACAGAGCGACCATTGTCCTCTCATCTGATACACACAAATCACACTCAGATATCGAAAGGGGAAATATTTCCTGAAATGAAATAGATTCACTCAGATATGAAACAAAGTTTTAGAGCAATAATAAACTAAATAAACACTTTTTAGATGATCAGCGCTTCTACTGGTTAGAAACATTGTAAATAAACTTTAAACATGTTACTTGTGTAGTTTTCTGTCAGTATAAGTAACTTTGGGCGTCTTTGTTTATGAGATAAATACAGAAAGTGAAGCTTGAAGCCTGGAGCCCATGCGTCACACCACAAGAGCGCCATCTAGTGACCAGAATGGAAATTAACATTTACAAGGTACACATAAAGAATATATAGAGAACATTTTCGTGGCTCATGTATAAAACAGCTGATAATAAGTGCAACAAACAGTGAGGCTCGTCAGTGTCCTGCAGCTGAGTGACACGTACAGAGGGCAAAGAGGGAAGTCCACAGTGATGGAGGACAGATGACGGCCTCATAAACATCCAGTCAGGGCAGAGCAAACAGAGACAGACCATAAAACACAGCTGGTAAGAAATAAAAGAGTCAGATTTACAGTGGACATCTCTGACCATGTGAAAGACAAACAATGATGGGAGGACAGCAGTCAATGACAAAGGCTGAGAGACATGTGGGACGGCCCTTCTGTCCATCCACCGTCAATCAACCTGCCTGCGAGAGATGTTTAGTTAAACTGTAAATAACAGTGTGTGATTTGTTTGGTTGTCTAAAGCAGGGCCGTTCTATTGGCTGAGATAACAGACAGTTATTTATATATAGTTAATTTTATAGCTCATGTGAAGAATACATATATACCCAAAAACCTGGATGTATTTGAATGTCTAGAAATAATTTATATAAAATACACCTCTTAAATATAAATATGTCTATTACATAGGCAACAGAATAAAACACAGAGATTTAAAGGCATGAAACAGGCTGATAATAAATGTTATTATATATAAATTACAGCAATGAAATAACATTAGATTCTTTAGATGCTTTAAAATAAATAAACCATAGATAACCATAAATAAGTTGCTTATTTATATTTCCTTGTTGAGATCTTTGAGAAAACTGCTGTAATTGTTATTGCTATTAATAAGAGTAAAAAGCTATTTATACCTCCAAAGTATTTCTGCATTCACAGGAAGAAATCAATTATTTTAAACTTCTTCTTTTATATATATTTTTTTAAACTTTGATGTGATGGACATTATCATCTGACATATTCTAGAGCAAACAATTCATTGATTAAACAATAAAATAATATGTAGAGTAATAAATGATTAGATAATGACAAGCCCACAAATAGCATGCTTAACTTGGACACAGCATAATCAATCAACAATATAAATCAATCAATAATCAATCTTATATAATATCTGGAAACCTCCACCAAACTTCATACAGAGGTAACTTCCATGCAGTATCAGTACCTGTAGGTGTGTATCTCTTTACACACGAGGTTCCCAGGTAGTAAATCTAAAATGTTAATTTATAGCTGCACAGCAGAGAAGTTTAAATTTAACCGAGCAGACGAAGAACTTCTCTTCCCAGCGCTCGACACACACCTGCATCACAGGTGAGACACATCGGGACTTCTTTCTTTATCAGTTATGCATTTTATAAAATGGTTTTAGTAATATGATCTATCAAAAACTGCCAACATTTTCAACATGTATTTTAAACCTTTTGCAGGGACAGTCTGAGCAGAGTGAACATGACGGTCTCTTACACCCTGGAGGTGGCCAACGTGAGCTTCGGAGGTTTCTCCAAGCTGCTGTTCAGATGGAGAGGAAGCATCTACCGGCTGCTTTACAAGGATCTCCTGGTTTTCTGTGGCGTTTATCTGTTTTTCAGTTTTTTTTACAGGCAAATAAAATCACTTTTAATGGTTTTCATTCTGCAAATCATGATCAGGATTTGAGTGTTTGTGTCTTTTACTGTTTTATGTGCTTCACAGGTGTCTCCTCACCCCAAAGCAGCAGGACCTGTTTGAGCGGATCGCCCTTTACTGTGACCAGTTCACCAACACCAACTTCATCCCAGTTCTATTTGTACTGGGTAAGATGTGACTGAAACAAGTGAAATGAGAAGACACTGCAGGTCCCCTTATTTTATTTTGTTCTATCTCTTCCAGGTTTCTATGTGACCCTGGCCTTCAATCGGTGGTGGGGTCAGTACACCAGCTTCCCGCTGCCGGACAACCTGATGATGGTGGTGTCTGGAAACGTCCACGGGGCCGACGAGAGGGGGCGTCTGCTGCGGAGAACGCTCATGAGATACGCCAACTTGTCCTCAGTCCTTATTCTCCGCTCCATCAGCACCAGAGTTCACAAACGTTTCCCCACGTTGAAGCACATCGTGGAGGCTGGTGAGACTTTTACTGTTTTACTCATTTCATAACATTAAAAACTCACACAGGGACAAAGCCTGATTGCATTTGAACATTCGTAAAGAGTCTCTCAAGTAATATTCCTTTAAGATATCATAATTAAATGATTAAAGTACCTTATCTTTGTAGTGTCTATAGCTTGGGGAGTGATTCAACTCTTTTAGGGTTGCAATTAACAAAAATTTCTAAATAACTAATCTATATGCAGACTACAGTCTCTGTCCGATATATTCAATTTACTCTCTTGTTGAGCAAAAGGAGTTGGAACCATCAATAATATGCAATTTTGGCTTGAGATTACCAGACTATTAAAATGGAGGCAAATAATTTTCAATCAATCAATCCGTTTGCAGCTCTGCTTGCTTCATGCATAAGTTTTAATTGTTTTGCTAAATATACAACTTTCCCGTTTACTCTTTTATGAAATTCAAACTCTATGAATGATGAATATCTTTTTGTTTTTCACATCTGATGATCCACACGTCTGATCTGTGTCCAGGATTCATGACGACACCAGAGCTGGAAAAGTTTGAGTCGCTGCACTCGGATTTCAACAAGTACTGGATGCCTCTGACGTGGTTCTCGAACCTGGCGTCCAGAGCCCGAGAGGAGGGACGCGTGAGGGACGACATCGCTCTGAGGCTCCTGATGGATGTGAGGGATTCTGCACGAGAACAGAGCAACTATACAAACTCTATCTTATAAACTACCAATAAGAAGATATATATTGTAACTGTACTGTAACTTTATATCGTTAACTGCTCTACTGTGTTTGCAGGAGCTTAATAACTACAGAGCCAAGTGCAGCCTCTTGTTTCACTATGACTGGATAAGCATCCCTCTGGTTTACACCCAGGTAGGAAGAGCCATGGACCCCAGAGTATTTTACTTCTACTTGAAGTACTGCAGTATCTATGGGTTTAGTAAAACATCTTTGTTTGAGATGCAGTTGTCCTTGTTCACCTGTGTGCAGGTTGTTACTATCGCCGTTTACTCGTATTTCGGCTTCTGCTTGATTGGCCGACAATTCCTGAACCCAGAGAAGGGATACAAGAATCACAACCTGGACATGTACGTCCCTGTTTTCACTCTGCTGCAGTTCTTCTTCTACACCGGCTGGCTCAAGGTAACACAGCACGTCCACGGGTCAACGGTCAGATTTAGATTGTTGTGATCAGAGTGACTTCATTGTGTTTCCTTTCGGCAGGTGGGGGAGTTGATCATCAACCCGTTTGGAGAAGACGATGATGACTTTGAAACCAACCAGCTGATCGACCGAAACATTCAGGTTTTACCCCCTCAGGGTTTCTCTCCATTACAACCACTGTAAACATCTGGAATAAGTCCTCACTGGACTCATTTCAGTTCTCTCCCTCTCTCCTGTAGGTGTCCATGCTGGCAGTGGACGATATGTACCAGAACCTGGCTCCACTTGAGAAGGACAAGCACTGGGCCCAGAGCCATTTCTCAGTCCCTTACACTGTGTCCACAGCAGCAGAGACTCTCACACCAGCTTTCAAAGGCTCCACATTTGACATGAGGTTCATTCTTTTTCCCTTTTATATCTCATCCCTTGTGTCCAGTCCAGAAAGAGAGCGAAGAACCTGAGCTTTGACTTTCTCCCATGTTTCCAGGATGAGTGCGGAGGATCTGGAGATTCACCAGCCTGCAGACACTCCAGTAAAGAAACAGTGTTTACTTCTTAAAGGCTCTCAGGCTGATGGAGCCGATGGTTTCCTGCAGAGGGCTAAAGGAAACCGTGGTGGGAGCCTCCCTTCTCTGGTGGATGTCTCATCACAGCCGAACGAGGAGGAAGATGTGGATGATCCTCTTGAAGGAGACGTCACTGCAAAATACTACAAAGAGCAAGAAATGACACTGATTAAAGTTCCAGTGGGAAATAACCAGTGAAGTTAACCTGACATGTAGCTCCATGTTGTATCTTGGTACCTGTGCTGCAACCACACTATATATTAAATATATATTGTTGTTTATTTTTTTCAAATGAACAAAAATGTAATTTTGAAATTAAACATATTTGGTGTTATTGTGCACTGAATGCATAACAGCACAAACTCATTTGGTTATTGGTGTCTGTGTTTTGATCCCTTTCACCCACATCAATCATTACTGATTCCTACTCTGAAGAAGAATAACTTCTAGTTAAACTTAAACTTACATAAATATCCTTATAATGCATGAAACTGTACATACTATTATTTATGTATTTGTTATTTGGCTGCATGATGTGTTCAATCTTCAAAATACACACTGTAATAGCTATAGACTGCTTTTAGGACACGTGGTGCTGCTTTTATTCTGAAGAGCACAAACATTCTTCATCAAATCAAAACTGTGAAAAGTCAAATGGAGCCAAAATAGACATTTGTTAAAAAACACGGTGACTTAATACAACTTTTTAAGTGTTGCTGACTTTGTTCAAATGATGATAACAACTCCGAGACTTTTATTCTGACACACACAGACACACGACGGGAGGCAGAGAGGGTCAAACGGCGTCTTCCGCGTTGTGAGATCAGTGAGAAACCCTCAAACAGCGACAGACGAGCTTCTCCTTCAGATCCTCGACTCCAGAAAAGGTGAAGTTCACACGTCTCCTCCCGTCACCGACGGTCTGAGCTCACGAGCTGCGTCAGTTGTTCGTCTCTGAGCAGATTCAACTTGTTCAGCTGCAGTTGTGTTTGCTAGCAGGCTAACACTTAGCCACCATGCTAACGCTAGCTGGCTCACTCCTGGCGATAAGAAGGAAACTTTTCCGGCTTTATCAGTGAACTTTGACCCCTGATAAGCTTCGGCTTTGACCCCTTTGGACTCTGGAGACGACGTCACACGCGAACCATCCCCGCAGAGTTGGATTTGTGTTCATCGAAGCTTCTGATTTCACGAATGTTCGCTTTTGTTTTGGTTTGTTTGACAGAAGCGTCCAGGGTAATGGTGTGATGTCAGCTGACGCCCCCTTCCTGCCACTGCTGAGCTGCTGACTGTCACCACCTTCATCACCTCCATCCATCCTCCTCCTCATCATCATGACCCTGGGAGACAACCCTCACCTGCTGCTCGGCAGGATCCGCTTCCTGAACCGCTGCATCGAGAGCTTCCGGAGGAGCGAGCCGGTGCCGGAGAGTCTGTGCTACGTGCCCCGAGAGGTGTGCTACAAAATCTGCAAGGACTCGTCGGCCACCTCCGGAGCCGCCTCGGGAGCGTCTGCAGGCGGATCCGGGGCCGGTAAGACTCTGGTCCCGGTCTATGAGAGTCCCCATCAGGTCCCACACAGCAAGAGGACGTGCAAGTACAACATCGAGCCCAAGAAGGGGACGTGTATCCGGACCACAGGGGAAGAGTACTGCAACAGCCAGGGCCTGTGGGTGAAACTCAGCAAGGTACCAACCGGCCTGGTTCCTGTCACACCATCAGCACCACACTCAAGATTTAATGCTACACAACAATCAAAGCATAACACATAACATGAACACCAACGCATAACAAGAACACAAACACATACACCCCCCCCCCCCCCCCCCCTAGAAAACATAACACACTTCTGTGGATGTCAAATACAGAATAAACACAGAATAAAATGAAATACAGTAAAAACGAGTACAAATAGAATAGGATGTGCAGCGCTTAAAATACAATACAAGTCAGTGGTAGTTATTGCTTTGCGTTCATTTCCTTGGGTAACAATTCTATTACTACACAATAAAATACTACATTACAAGTAAATCCCTTCTCTGTAAATTATACTTAGATATAGATCTGTTTCTGTAAGTATTTTTAGGAGAACTCCGGTAAGCGCTGAATTTTATGAAGCCCCATGTCTTCTGCTTGTTCATTTTATATACATATATATATTATCGTATTATTAATCTGGGGGGTGTTGACATATTGATCCATCTGTGTTTCCAGGAGCAGCTGGAGGAGCACCGTCCAGGTCAGGAGTTGGAGGAAGGCTGGATCATGGTGTGTAAACACACGGAGGGAGGCGACAGGCTGGTGCCGGTGGAGTCACTGGAGACCGTCAGCAGGCAGCAGCAGCTCTTCGGCTACGACCACAAGCCCTGCAACCGGTGGGAGCAGGTGGTGGATGTGGAGAACGCGCTCTACATCGGAGCCAAGCCCAAAATCGCTGAGTGCGACAACGCCGCCGTCCAGAAGTTAAGGTGAGACAGTTTGTGTGAAGTCAAATGAAAGTGTGGAGACCTGTTGGGAGGTTTTTTCTACAGCAGCAGGTTGTGATGTCTTTCCCTCGAATCCTCCAGGTATGTCCCTCCCACCTGGACGTATGAATGTGACGAGGACCTGGTGCACTACTTCTACGACCACATAGGGAAGGAGGATGAGAACCTGGGGAGTGTGAAGCAGTGTGTGACCAGCATCGATGTCTCTTCATGCTCGGTTAGTCACAAATGGGCTGCTGGCTTTTTTCTTTTCTTTGGATTGAAATGTTGAAGCTGTTCACATTTTTCAAGACACAGATCTTAGAATAAATCAAAGTGTATTAAAGTCATAGTCTGTTGGTCTCTCCGGCAGCTGTCAATCACAATGTTTCACACACAAACATCTAATTAAAACCTAACTGATCAGAAACCCCCTGGTGTGTGTTGACAGGAGGATCCCAGTGGAGGAGCGAGCTGTCTGACTGATGGCGACACGGAAACGTACTGGGAGAGCGACGGCGTGCCGGGACAACACTGGATCCGGCTGCACATGAAGAGAGGCACTGTGGTGAAGTAAGAAGCCGCTGAGCAACAAAACAAATTCAAACTAACTTAAGTGTTTTTAATGTTAATTATTATCCAAAACCCGAGCTGGCTGTATTTACACACTTCTCGATGTCTGCTGTCGACCTTGCTTTGCCAAGTGAGACGTCTCATTCCTTTGTTTCTTCACTTCTCTCTCCAGTAAGCTGATATTGACGGTGGACTCCACAGACGACAACTACATGCCCAAGAGAGTCACGGTGTTCGGAGGAGAGGGAGACAGCTTGAAGAAAATGAGTGATGTCACCATAGACGAGTAAGACTCTGGAAAAAATATATAATTTTCATTAAAAGCTCTTTGGGTCTCGCAGCTCATGCTTCAGTAGATGTGATACTTTCAGGTGTTTTCAAACCTCTGCTCTGTCTCTGCCTCTAGTAACCTGATAGGAGAAGTGTGTGTACTGGAAGACATGACATCCCACCTGCCTGTCATTGAAATTCGAATTGAGGAATGTAGAGGTAATGCATTTTTTATGTTTGTACATATTTAGGCAGACACTTCCTTTTTGATTTTAACACTTTTAATCTGTCTTTCTCAACCCTTTGCTCCGGAAGATGAGGGAATAGACGTCCGGATCCGGGGCTTGAAGATCAAGTCGTCCTGTGAGAGGGACTTGGGTCTGAACGCTGATGTTTTCCAGTCCTCTAACCTGGTGCGCTACCCCCGTCTGCAGGGCACCGAGCCGGACGTCCTGTATCGCAGAGCCTTAGTCATCCAGAGGCAGGTCCACGTTCATCATATTGCCAGTGTCTGCAAGGCTCAGAAAAATATGTGCAGTTCACGTCACAATGGTTTCAGAAATTTTATAGATTTTTTTTTATTCAAGCAACAAGCAAATCTCTAAGTTAGTTGTGGTTGTCTCTGTCTCACTCTGCAGGTTCATCTGCCTCCTGGACAGTGTGCTCCCACACGTGGTGCCAGCCTGGGACTACAGCATGGGAACCTTTAACCAGATCAAAGTGAGTTAAAATATAAGAGCAGCCATAATATTTGTTCTTTTCCACCAGTTTTATTATCAATACACAGAGAGGGTTTACCCTGGGTGGCCTTTATTAAATGACTGTGTTCCTTCAGTTTAGATTTTTTTTAAACCTGTGTCTTCTCTGTCGCCCTCTAGAGTATAAAGCAGTTCCTGCTGCTGTCGAAGCGCCGCTCAGCCCTCATCACTCAGTGCCTGAAGGACTCTGAGACCAGTAAACCAAACCTCATGCCCCGACTCTACATCAACAGACGTCTGGCCATGGAGCACAAAGACAACCCGTCTCTGGACCCCACCTCCAAGAGTGCTGTGCTAATTCAGGTAACAACGAGACTCACAGACTGTTGACCTGAAAAGTCAACACTGAGAAACTTAATATTTTACTCTTAAACACTGAGATGGATCAATATAAATAAGTTATTATTTTTTTTCCTTGCAGGTGTATGAAGGCCTCAAGCCATCAGACAAATTTGAGAAGATTTTGGATTATAGGTTTGTATTTGTTTATCACTGCAGATATTTCTTTTCTGAGAATGTCTGTTAGTTGAGGGCAATAAAATCTACATCTTCAATCTTTCGTGTTGTACCTGTCAGGTGGCCGGCTAGCTACGACCAGTGGTGGGAGTGCAAGTTCATCGCAGAGGGAATCATTGATCAGGGTGGTGGATTTCGGGACAGCCTGGCCGACATGTCTGAGGAGCTGTGCCCGAGCTCAGCCGAGTGTCCGATGCCTCTGCCATTCTTCTGCCGCACATCCAACCAGGTGATCATCGCTGCTTGCACACTGTCACGACTCAGACTGGATGTGGCGTCTTTCTTAAACTTTCCTTCGCTGCTCCCTCAGGGCGCCTTGGAAGCCAAAGATTATTACGTCCCCAACCCATCCTGCAAAGAGTTCCACAAGTACGAGTGGATCGGTCAGATCATGGGAGCTGCTCTCAGAGGAAAGGATTTCTTGGTGAGTGATGCTCTCTCTCCACCCACTCCAGGTTGTTTGCATTGTTTGAATGCGTAGACTTGGTTTTCTGACTTTGTTGTGTGTGTGATCCCTGCAGGTCTTGGCTCTGCCTGGGCTGGTGTGGAAGCAGCTGACTGGGGAAGCCATCACCTGGACTAAAGATTTCCCTGCTGTAGACTCAGTTCTGGTGAGGACATGGAAATTATCTATAGCTGCTCAACATTCAATCAATCAACCCTGTGTCTCAGCAGAGTAGATTACCTTTTACATTTCTCTGAAGTTTCATTGTCTAACTAAGACACCAACCTGCTGCACCCTCCTATTTGTTGAGTCTTTGTGTCACGTTAAATATGTGTGTGTGTGTGTGTGTGTGTGTTCAGGTAAACTTGCTGGAGGCCATTGAGAACATGGACCAAGCGACGTTTGAGTTCCGGTTTGGGGAGGAGCTGGTGTACACCACCCTGCAGAGCGATGGCCAGATGGTGGATCTCATCCCTGGTGGCAGTAACGTGGCCGTGCGCTACGAGGACCGCAGCGAGTTCGTCCGCCTGGTGCAGAAAGCTCGGCTGGACGAGAGCAAGAAGCAGGTCAGACTTCAGTATGCTGACACTTTGTCTTCCAGTATAATGCAACTTGGAATGTGGTAAGACTTAGTTTATCGTGTGTGGTGCAGATTGCAGCCATGCAGGCGGGGCTGCTGAAGGTGGTTCCTCAGGCGGTGCTGGACCTGCTCACCTGGCAGGAGGCGGAAAAGAAAGTGTGTGGAGACCCAGAGATCACTGTGGAAGCCTTGAGACGACTCAGTGAGTGTCCAGATGTTTCATTTAATCACACATCTGTCGGGATGTCCGTCTGTTCCACTAAAGTTAACCATCAATTGAGTTAACATGAAACATTGCAGAGACTTTTACTGTCGGTGATGAATCCATGTGACTTTTGGGAACATGGTGAAATGGCAACGACAAAGTTTAATCACACAAGATGTTCAGGTCTCTGCATCATTGTTATAAAACCAGAGTGTTGTTTCCATCTCCACCAGCACGATATGAAGACCTGGAACAAAATGACGGCCGGGTGCAGTACTTGTGGGAAGCGCTGACAAACTTTACCAATGGTCAGTTCATTGTTTATTTGCTCTTCGCAGTATTGAATATCCTAAACATATTGGTCTATTTGTTGTGATGAAATAAACAGCAGCTCTCTGCATCACTGTGGAGATGAGGAGGCTGAACTGTGTGTGACTGACTGTGTTTTCATATTTTGTGTCCTCAGAGGATCGCAGCCGGTTTCTGAGGTTTGTAACTGGGAGAAGTCGTCTTCCTGCGCCGATCTACGTCTTTCCTGACAAGCAGGGGTGAGCACTCCTACATCTCAAAACACAGACAATACAGAATTCTGTTCATTTAAAATGTATCATGGAACATTATGCTTTTAGTTTATGTATTTTTTTATGTTTTCTGTTTCCTGACTCAGCTCTGAAACGACAGATTCACTTCCACAGTCCTCCACATGTTCCTCCACTCTTTATTTACCCAACTATCCCAGGTATAGCAATGTGTACTGCTGTGTTTATGACGTACCAGTGGCTGTTATCCTAAAGTTTACATTAAAATGACAGTGAGGCATTATGAAGGGGATAACTGTCTGATCACTTCTGTCCTGCAGTGCAAAGGTTTGTGAGGAGAAGCTGCGTTACGCTGCGTACAACTGTGTGGCCATCGACACAGACATGAGCCCCTGGGAGGAGTGATCTCTGCTGCTCCACTGAATGAACTCTGCTCACTTTACAAATCACTGATGAATGCAGATCGCTTGCTACGCTGATCACCATATCTACACAATTGCCAATTTAATCTATGCTGTATATAAATAAAGAAATATATGGAAACATGGAGATTGTTTTAATGACGTTTTGTGGATGAAACATGAAATTTGCTTTTACAAGTTGTGACAGGTTTGACAATGTCAGTGGCGCATTATGTAAAAATATTTAAATATTCTAGTATCTTTGGGTGAAATACACAAAATAAAACAAGCAGCAAATAAAGAGAAAGGTCTGCATTTTTAAGAGCTCAGTAATAATACAGAGTGATTGACATTGTTAATTATGAAATGACAGAATCATGAATTGTAAGTCGCTTTGGATAAAAGCGTCAGCTAAATTAAATGTAATGTAATGTAATTGTCCACCTGAATAATATTCAATCATAAAATGATTAAAAATATTAAAGAGGTACATCCTTGATTCAGGAAATTGTAATATGACAAAGAGGATAAATAAGATTCTTCATTTTATAGATGGAGAACCTTTTATATGGATGTAGATTGATATGTAAGAACCATGGTAAGAACATATGCATAGCTAGAAATCTATACATGTGAATGAGTATTAACTAATTTGTTGTAAAATTTACATCGAGCAATATGTAAATCATATCATAAATGTGTGTTTAATAAAACACACATTAGAAAATTTAACAACGTTATTAATTGATCACTATAAAAACGAGAATGTAGCCAAAGGTGTTCATATTTCTACATGGTATACATAAGTACTTTGTGGGTAGTATTTTATTCTATATAGATAGATCTATTCGTAGCTATTTGTGAAATGTGAAATACAATAACTGCGAATGAAAACATATCAACTAATAAAAAAAAATTAAATCATTACTCCAATGTGTTTAAGAAACAAAATACAAAACAAACATACGAATAACATGAAATTAAAAGTCACAATGTTGAATCCTATTTATTTAAAAACCACCACGTTGTTACCAAAACCTCGTTCGCGGGTGTGTGTGTTCAGGTCTCGCGAGAGCACGTGTCTTCAAACTTGCCCATGATCCTTTGCAGGCCCTCTTTCTAGCCGGCGCCTGAGAATGGGTACGTGTTGTGATCTCGGGTCGGAGGGAGAATCTTTGTCCATCTGCTGTTTTATCGAAGGAAGAATCCATCGATGGTTGTTCTGTGTTAAAGATGAACGTTATTCAAACTGTTCTACTTCCATCTTGTGCGGCTGCGGCCCGTCGATTTATATCTAATTTAACTTCTTCTCCCGTGTACGTCTGAGCCAAGATGGCCGCACGTACCCGTGTTTTAGAGTTAGCAGCTCACTGGTGGACGTGTGGCTGTAAACTGGGCCCAGTTCGCAGGCTGTTGAGCTTCAGAGACGTTTCAGCACAGTGGAACCGCTGCTGTCGAACATTTATCTGTTTTTAGAGATAATCTGTGCTTGTCTCGGTAGCTTCATGAGTGTTAAGCTAACGAGGAGCTAGGGTTAGCATGTGCTAGCAAGACTGTTCGTGCTCGTGTCATGCTGCTGCACTGACAGTTTTACTCTAGGAAAGGGATTTAAGCGTTACACATGATTTTAAATCAATGTTATTGCAGGTTAGTAAAAACGTTTCTTCTCTTCAGGTACACGTGGCTTTGAAAATAAGTGTTTTTATCTGTAGGCTAAAGACGTGAAGGACCGATGTGGTTGGCCTTCTTAGCCAATAGGCTCACAAGTTGAAAACCAGGATATGAATCACTTTAAAGCTGCAATTAGTGGCAGCTCTTTTGTCTGCAGGTTTCTTAGCTTAATCAATCATTTTACTATTTAGATTGTTATGATTGACTCACTCTGCTGTCTTCTGTTTCTGGTAAATACTCCAGGACACTGGTCTTAAGCCAAATCCACAAAATCAAGAGTGTCCTCATTTGAGACCTGAATTATGTTTGTTTTATGTAGTCACTGCAGCCAAGTCATGTTAGTTCAGCTCAAGTCTAGGAAGTGTTTTTATTCTTGGAGAACTAAGTTAGGCTTGATGGTTATTTGCTTGAGTAACATGATGAAAACTCTAGTTGCTGAATCCTAATTATAATTGCGGGACAAACCTACCTTGGAGAACTGATTACTCAAGCATCAACCATCATGATGTGGAGAACATCTTGTGAATTGTGTGCTGATCTACCTCCTGATCGATGTTTTTGTTTCATTCACCAGGTATCTCCAGGGATAACTGGCATAAACGCCGCAAGACCGGCGGTAAACGCAAGCCCTATCACAAGAAGAGGAAGTATGAGCTCGGGCGTCCTCCTGCAAACACAAAGGTGAATTAAAAACCCAGTGTTTCTACCTACAAATGTGTTCTCAGTGTGATATAGCGTGGTTGATGAAAATCCGACCTTAGGTAGGTCTTTTTTTGGGTCGTTTTGGTTCAAATCATAAGATCTATCAATGATAGGACTTGTCATAGTTACTCTGACACGCGTCAACGTTTATTAGTCTAAATGTTTTCCATTAGTCTTCAGAATGCATGCTCTACACATCCAGCAACGGTTTTATCAAAGTATTGGTGTTAAAGATGTATGTTTCTGCAGATCGGACCTCGTCGTATCCACACAGTGAGAGTCCGTGGTGGGAACAAGAAGTACCGTGCTCTGAGGTTAGATGTTGGAAACTTCTCCTGGGGCTCTGAGTGTAAGTTTAAATCTAATGCTACTTTGAATTTGTCCAATTCCGTAATGCTGTACATATCTTTCCATGAAGATAACTTTGTCCAGTTCTGCTACTGAATGAAAGTGATGATATCAGTGACTCTGAGAAAGACCTTTTACAAGTTATGAATTTAAAGAGATTTGACTAAACTCAATTGAAAGTCATGGATGAGTCTGCATTTGCTTAAGTTCTTTATTTTTGTACCCAGGCTGCACTCGCAAGACCAGGATTATCGATGTGGTCTACAACGCCTCCAACAACGAGCTGGTCAGAACCAAGACCCTGGTGAAGAACTGCATCGTCCTCGTTGACAGCCTTCCCTACAGGCAGTGGTATGAGGCCCACTACACCACTCCTCTGGGACGCAAGAAGGGAGCCAAGCTGGTAAGTGGGAAGACTGGGGACATTAAGTTTGTATAGCATCTGTGTCAATAAGCTTAAACTAGGACAATACATTTTAGTGAAAATTTAAATTAGTTTTTTACTTGGTACATTCTGCTCTCACGTCTTTCCATGAAGATAACTTTGTCCAGTTCTGCTACTGAATGAAAGTGATGATAAACGTGACTCTGAGAAAGACCTGGTGCTACACGGACAACCTGAAACAGACTTAAATACACATGATCCCCCATCACTTAAAGTAGACTTTACAGGTATTTCGCATCCATCTAATTCATATCCTCTTCTCCTGTAGACCCCTGAGGAAGAAGAGGTCCTGAACAAGAAGAGGTCAAAAAGGACTCAGAAGAAATACGATGAGCGTAAAAAGACTGCCAAGATCAGCCCCCTCCTCGAGGATCAGTTCCAGCAAGGAAAGCTTCTCGGTGAGTCAAACATGAGTGCTGCCCTGAATGATCCTGTTTCTGAAAGCCACCCAGATGTCCGGCTAGATCTTGAATGGAAATTGTACTCTATGTTGATAACTCATTTTATCAGTCATGTGCACATTTCTTACTGTATGTGGCACAGAGCACAATGCATGGTTACTATATAACCTTACTGGAATGTCCAAAATGCACATTTTAGTTGAAAATATATAATTTCTTTATCAGATTTATCCAAATCCTATGTTGGATAAATCTGTAATTTGTTCGATTAATATCAGTCCTTTCACTTTGTGCAGCCTCTCGATCAGTACATAGCTTTGAGTAAGAGAATGTGAACTGGAAATCTGCCAATTGAAAACCTGTTTGTTTAGTTAACTGCCTGTTGAAAGTACTTTATCCATCACTGACTTGTGTTCTCTCTCTCCTGCAGCTTGCATCGCCTCCCGACCCGGCCAGTGTGGCAGGGCGGACGGTTACCTCCTGGAAGGCAAAGAGCTTGAGTTCTACTTGAGGAAGATCAAGGCCAAGAAAGGCAAATAGATGTACAGCTCTTTGATTCGTCAATAAATTCTTTCCACCAAACTGTCTGCTCTCAGCTCTTTTATTTTCTTGTTGAAACGCTTACTGGGTTGTGACTATGCTTTCACTATTATGTTACGGTCCTATATATACAGTCTATGGTTTCAATCTGTATGGATATCAGACTCATTCGGAGGCACGCTGCAAAATGTAGACTAAAACATTGAAGGATCTGATTGAGGTTGATGGTGAAAAAGTAAACGAAACAGTGCAGTAGATGACCTTATATCAAAATCAGTCACTTGTATATGAACAATGAATGGCTCTTAAATGCAAGGAACAAAGTTGACAGTCTAAAATAAGTCACCTACACCTGTATGCATCCACCTGGGATTTGAGGTGATGGACACACGCACACACAGGTCTTCTTTACACCAGTAGTTCTCAGACACCAGTGGATGTGAGGTGTGTATCCTCAGTTGTGCACCCTAGAGTATTCTTTGTAGTAGTTCAGACCTCATTACCTCTGTGCCTTTTTAATCTAAACTGATTTTAGAACAAAAGACAAGATGGAGAATATCTTATACGTTCTACCGCACTTGTTGCTGTCTACAACCAGTTACTGTCGGGACACCCTTTTCCAAGGCAGGCCCACCACAGGTTGTTCTGGTCTCTAGCATCTTGCGGCCAGTTGGGAACTTTCCTCCTGATCCAGAGCCGTTAGCTGCAGTTGCGTTCTGTTTATTTTATGGTCTGATGCTGGACTCGACTGTGGATCCCCCAGATCTTTGAGGAACCTGATGGTGGATGTTTTAATGAAACTCCTGCAGCCAAACTTTACAGGGCAGGCTGTTGCTTTCCAGCCATGTTTATTTGTTACACCTATATCCCATTAAACACTGGCGCTTGAGATTGGGTACAAAGAAAATATAAACAATTTTCTCAAATTAAGTGAAAAGTCAATTTATATAGTAAAAATTTAAGACCTGTTATTCTTTCAAGAGAAACCGTTTTGAGTTTTTGGTGTTATATTTGCCATGCAGTTACAACCCCTGGTCAGTAGAGTACTACACACCCTGTACTTCCAGAGTCCTGGACTACTGTACACAAGTACTTCTCTAGCATATTGCGTAACTACTTAAGTAATGCAGTGGGTCGTAATTTATAAACTAGTTATATCCGTTAATCTAAATTGGCAAATGTATTACAGTGAAAATATTAAATAGAAGCAGCAGAAAATTGAACTCGAAGTCCAGCTAAACAATGTAAACCAGCGAGAATCCTCCAAAAACCTGGGCACCACTTTCAGGTGGAAATTTGTTTATACTTAATGAATAATTTAAATAACCCTGGAAAGACCTGTTGTCTGTGTTTAGTCATTTAACAAAGTGAACTGTTGGACTGTTCACTGGACCGAATGTTTTTCTTACTTATCTCATTTTCAGACAAATGTCGATATTAATATTTTAAAAAGTAATTGAATTGATAATAATATTGAAATCAATCTGAACACATACAGTAGAATGTCTTAAGGCCTCAGTATGCTTCTCCGAGTCCGTTTCGGAAGGAGGGACGGACGGATCGGACGGACCCTTTTTGATTTATAGTTCTACGAGCCTTTTTGTTGTGAAAACAATTCACCGCCAGAACAGTAGATGGCGAAACGGAAGTCGAGCTTGAACAAGCCTACCTCATGAGGTATATAGAAGAAGTCCACGCTGGTTTATTTACGTCCTCCCGGCTCCTCACACACAGTGAACGATGGCAACTAACAGAAAAAGGATGTTGATGACGCGACAGTTTTTGCTGAATAAAGTGACACCCAGCGGGTCAAAGTGCTTATGTTATCGTGTCTTAGCGCAGCGGTTCCCCGGTCTTGTTTCCAAACTGCGTTGCTAATTCAACAGCTGCAACAGCTTGAAGCTACACGGAGGCAGCTAGCTCCCCCCCAGCTTCCACACACAGTCAGCACGGACAGCCGATACTAACTACTACCAAGTGTTTGCTTCTAACCTGACGGTGTTTGAGAAACAGTGTCATGAGAGCCGTGGGATTAAAGTCAGCGGGTTTTTGCGCTGTTCCCACCGCAGTTAGCATGGTGGCTAGCCCGCTAGCCCCGTTATGAAAGTTCGTTATAACCGTATGTGACCGTACACACATGCTGTAAGTGCTCTAACCAGCCACCGTCAGCCGGACACACTTGTCACATTAATCATAGAGTCGTAGTTGTGATTTAGGTTTATTGTGATGTAGGGAATGGAACAGGAAGTTTCCATTCCGAAATGCTGGCGCGGACCAATCACAGCCAAGTGCTATCCGTGGGCTGTCCGTCATTTCGACGTGTAGTTAGAAAAATGAGAGCTGCACGAAAAGCTCTGCGAGGAGCCTCGGAGAGGCACGGAGAGGGCGTTCCACGTTGGAGAGGGCGGTCCTATCTGTCCGTGTCCGTCAAAACGCAGAAGCATACATTGGCCTTAAAGGACTGTCACGTGGTCACATCCCGCTGCTGTGATTGGCTGAGGGGTTTCTTCATATAGCTTCAGGACCCAGCGTTCTGTCACTTCTGCTCCTGAGACCTCGACGAGTTGAAACGATGCAGTTCATCAAGGTACACAACCCTATGTGAAATATTATACAATGTTATTTAATGCTTATGAAGGTGTTTGTATAGATGTGATCGCTGATACTGCAACTGTCAGTGAGTGTGACCTGCGTTCACCTTCGTAGGAAACGATGCTACCTGCTAGCTAACAAGCTAACCATACATGTGGGGCACGATGGCCGTGTTAGAGTTAGCAACTCACTGGTGGACGTGTGGCTGTAAACTGGGCCCAGTTTGCAGGCTGGTGAGCTTCA
The DNA here is from genome assembly GCF_947347685.1 of Pleuronectes platessa. Classification (NCBI taxonomy): domain Eukaryota; kingdom Metazoa; phylum Chordata; class Actinopteri; order Pleuronectiformes; family Pleuronectidae; genus Pleuronectes; species Pleuronectes platessa. The sequence goes on from NC_070638.1 coordinate 3,911,859, forward strand.
GGGACATTTCAGCAGAGTTAACCCGCTGCTGTAGAACATGTTATTTAAAAAAAAAAGATAATCTGTGGTTGTAGTTTTAATCAGCGTTAAGCTAACGAGGAGCTAGTGTTAACACGTGCTAGCAAGACCGGTCGTGCTCGTGTCATGCTGCTGCACTGAGACAGCTTTACTCAAGGAAAGGGATTTATGAGTTAAACATGATTTTAGATCAATGTTATCGCAGGTTATTAGAAGTCTTGCTTCACCTCAAGGTGCACGTGGAGGATGCATGTGGTTGGCCTTCTTAGCCAATAGGCTCACAAGTTGAAAACCAGGATATGTATCACTATTAAGATGTAATTAGTGGCCACTCTTATTTTGTTGGCATGTTTCTTAGCTTAATCAACAAGGTTGGTAAATAATTTAGAAATTGTCCACCCTAATTTGTCCAGGTGTCTTGTCTTTCTGGTAAATAGTCCAGGACACAGGTCTTTTGCCAAATCAATAAACAAGATGGTCTTAATTTGAGACCAGAGTATAAACTGAATTTATAATATGATTTGGTTTTATCTATTTGGTCACTGCAGTCGAGTCATGTTAGTTCAGCTCAAGTCTTAATGTGTTTTTATTTTGTTGAAGAAGTAAGTTAGGCTTGATGGTTATTTGCTTGAGTAACATGATGAAAACTCTAGTTGCTGAATCCTAATTATAATTGCGGGACAAACCTACCTTGGAGAACTGATTACTCAAGCATCAACCATCATGTGTTGACCACCTTGTGAATTGTGTGCTGATCTACCTCCTGATTGATGTTTTGTTTCATTCACCAGGTATCTCCAGGGATAACTGGCATAAACGCCGCAAGACCGGCAGTAAACTCAAGCCCTACCACAAGAAGAGGAAGTATGAGCTCGGGCGTCCTCCTGCAAACACAAAGGTGAATAAAAACCCAGTGTTTCTACCTACAGATGTGATATAGCGTGGTTGATGAAAATCCGACCTTAGGTAGGTCTTTTTTTGGGTCGTTTTGGTTCAAATCATAAGATCTATCAATGATAGGACTTGTCATAGTTACTCTGACACGCGTCAAAGTTTATTTGTGCTACTTTTTACCATAAATCTTCAGAATGCATGCTCTACACATCCAGCAACGTTTTATCATAGTACTAATATTAAATGTGCATTTTGCAGATCGGACCTCACTGCATCCACACACTGGAAACTTCTCCTTGGGCTCTGAATGTAAGTTTATCTAATTCTTTTTTTAATTTGTCCGATTCCTTGATGCTGTACATATCTTTCCATGAAGATAACTTTGTCCAGTTCTGCTACTGAATGAAAGTGATGATATCAGTGACTCTGAGAAAGACCTTTTACAAGTTATGACACTTAAGATTTGACAACTCAGTTGAAAGGCAATGGTGAGTCTGCATTTACTTAAGTTCTTTATTTTTGTACCCAGGCTGCACTCGCAAGACCAGGATTATCGATGTGGTCTACAACGCCTCCAACAACGAGCTGGTCAGAACCAAGACCCTGGTGAAGAACTGCATCGTCCTCGTTGACAGCCTTCCCTACAGGCAGTGGTATGAGGCCCACTACACCACTCCTCTGGGACGCAAGAAGGGAGCCAAGCTGGTAAGTGGGAGGACTGGGGATATTAAGTATTTGTATAGCATCTGTGTCAATAAGCTGAAACTAGAATTATCAGTCTTAAGGAAAATTTTAATTGGTGTTTTTATTTCGTACGTTCTGCTCACGTCTTTCCATGAAGATAACTTTGTCCAGTTCTGCTACTGAATGAAAGTGACGATAAACGTGACTCTGAGAAAGACCTGGTGCTACACTGTTAACCTGAAACAGACTTTATGTAAACGTTTCAGGTATTTCACGTCCATCTAATTCTTACCCTCTTCTCCTGTAGACCCCTGAGGAGGAAGAGGTCAACCAGGACTCAGAAGAAATTGGACGAGGGTAAAAAGACGGCCAAGATCAGCCCCCTCGTGGAGGATCAGTTCCAGAAAGGAGAGCTTCTCAGTAAGTCAGATATAAGTGTTGTCCTGAATGTTCCTGTTTCTGAAAGCCACCCAGTGGTTTAAATGTCCTGTTTATCTAGAATGATATTTGTACCTAAATTTACAAGTCATGTCCAAATTTATTTCAGTATTTGGCACAGGGAACAATAAATGGTTTCATACTTAAGGGAATGTTTTAGATACGTATTTTAATTGAGAATATATAATTTTAGGAAAGTGATATCCAACAATTTTGCAGATGACGTAGTCCTCATTGGATCATCGGCCTGTGACCGTCAGTACCCACTGGATCGGCTGGCGGCCGAGTGTGAAGCGGCTGGGATGAGGATCAGCACTGCTAAATATGAGGCCATGACTCTTAGCAGGAAACCGATGGATTGCTTACTCCGGGTAGGAAATGAGTCCTTAGCCCAAGTGAAGGAGTTCAAGTACCTCAGGGTCTTGTTCGCGAGTGAGGGTACTATGGAGCGTGAGATTGGTCGGAGCAGCGGGGGCGGTATTGCGTTCGCTTTACCGCACCGTTGTAACGAAAAGAGAGCTGAGCCGCAAGGCAAAGCTCTCGATCTACCGGTCGATCTTCGTTCCTATCCTCACCTATGGTCATGAGGGCTGGGTGATGACCGAAAGGACGAGATCGCGGGTACAAGCGGCCGAGATGAGTTTTCTCAGAAGGGTGGCTGGCGTCTCCCTTAGGGATAGGGTGAGAAGCTCAGTCATCCGTGAGGAACTCGGATTAGAGCCGCTGCTCCTTTACTTAGAAAGGGGTCAGCTGAGGTGGTTCGGGCATCTGGTAAGGATGCCCACTGGGCGCCTTCCTTGGGAGGTGTTTCAGGCACGTCCAGTGGGGAGGAGACCTCGGGGAAGACCCAGGACTAGGTGGAGAGATTATATCTCAACACTGGCCTGGGAACGCCTCGGGATCCCCCCGTCAGAGTTGGTCAATGTTGCCCGGGAAAGGGAAGTCTGGGGCCCCCTGCTTGAGCTGCTCCCCCCGCGACCCGACCCCGGATAAGCGGACGAAAATGAGATGAGATATCCAACGATTTGTATTTGGGATAAATCTGTAACCTAAATTATATCTGTACTTGCACTTTGTGGTGCCTCTAGTTAACTACATAGCTACGAGTAGGAGAAAGTGAACTGGAAAATTTCCACTTGAAAACCTGTATGCTAGAAGATATCATCAGTCTAGAGTACAGTTGCCTGCCTGTTGAAAATACTTTATCCATCACTGACTTTCTTTCTCTCTCTCTCTCCTGCAGCTTGCATCACCTCCCGGCCAGTGTGGCAGAGCGGATGGTTACCTCCTGGAAGGCAAAGAGCTTGAATTCTACTTGAGGAAGATCAAGGTCAAGAAAGGCAAATGGATGTACAGCTCTTTGATTCGTGAATAAATTCTTTCTACAAAACTGTCTGCTCTCAGCGCTTTACTTTTATTGTTGTTGATGAAACTCTTACTGGGTTGTGACTGTGGCGTCACCATTGTGAGGCTGGTTGCAACATATACACTAAAACATTCAATGGTTTGATTGAAAGTAAACTGCAGTAAACTACTTCATATCAAAATCACATTCACTAGTATATGAACAATAAATGGTATTGTATTTCCCTTAAACCTGTATGCAATTCCCACAGGACTTCTAAGGCAATGGATACAATCATGAAATAATCTGAACTCTAAAGCAACATTCTTGATATTTGAATGGCGTTCAGTTTATACCAGATATTATGCATTTTACTACAACACAACAAACTTGGCTGTAGGGTAATTTTTTTTAAGATGAATCTTTCTAGAATATATATTTTTGACTTCTGCACAAGTTAGGTTACCAATTACCAGCATGTTAGTGGCCACAATGGATCTGGACCATTATTGTGCTCCTTAGCTTCAAGTGTTTTGACCTTGTATCAACGATAACGGCCGAACTTGAGGCTAAAGGTAGATCTGACTGTCTCGCTCAGCAGTTCAGACATTATTTCCTCTGTGCCTTTTTTAAACTAAACAGTCCTTTTACAACATAGGACAAAATGGAAAATAACCACTTAATGTTAAAACAGCCCTTTCTAAAGCAGGCCCACCAAAGGTTGATCAGACCTGGGCTCGTAACATTTACAATCCCATTTAACACTGGTGCTTCACATTTTCTCAAATGAAACAAATTTCAACCTACTGTTATTCTTTCAAGGGAATTGTTTGGGTTTTTGGTGTAGCCCTTTTTGCCATGCAGTTACAGCCTCTAGTCAGTAGAGAGTACTACATATCCTCAACACCCTGTACTTTCAGAGTCCTTGACTACTGTAAAGTACTTATACAGCAGGTTATGCTTGTGTACCTACTTTAGTGATGCAGTCGGTTGTAATTTAAAAAAACTGGTTATATCATTTTAAAACTAAGTAAATTGTGAAATGAAAAATTTGAGAACTGAAATGAAACTCAGAGGTCACCTAAACAATGTCAACCATTGAGAATCGCCCCAAAAAACCTGGGCACCACTTTCAGATGGGAATATGTTTATACTTAATTAATAATTTAAATAACCCTTAAAAAATCTGCTGCATTAGTAATTAAACAAGTTGAACTGTTTGACTATTTACTGGACCAAAATGTTTTTATTACTCATCCCATTTTCAGACAAATGTCGATATTGATATTTAAGACATTAATTGAATTGATAGTGATAGTGAGTGTAATGTCAGTGCAGTCCCTGATCATCCCATGTAAAAAGCACCTTAATGTACATAAACACATTAATTTATACATACATATTAAAGTTGGGGACGTTGATAAACACGTGGCCTCTATAACCTCAGATGAACCAGTGGAGATTTGTGCTGGGATCTGTCATTGAGCTGTAAACTATCATATAACCCTGTCAGGACCTTAGATAACTAAAGTGGGGCAAAAGTCATTTCACGTACACCACGACCTGTCACATGGTTCCATCCCGCTGCTGTGATTGGCTGAGCGGAGCTTCATGTGGCTGTAGTACACAAAGATCCGTCACTTCTTCTGCTGAGCACTCGACGAGTTGAAACGATGCTGTTCAACAAGGTACACGACGCCATATTAAATGATATATGTTGTTATTTACTGCTTATGAAGGAGTTTCAATAGATGTGGTCGGTGATACTGCAGCTGTCTGTGTCTGTGACCTGCGTTCACCTTCGTAGGAAACCATGCTACATGCTAAATAACAAGCTAATGATACCTAGCCACCAAGCTATTGTTGTGTTTTCCTGTGGAAGTGGATTTGATCTTGAGGATTTAAATCTGTTTTACACGTGGACACGTCTTTTTATCTGAGGGTTTGTTTGTAGATGATTTAAAACCGGCTTCAGGGCCTTTTAAAAAACATACTGCAGCCTCATGGATCATTGTTTTAGTTGTTTCTGTTATTAGTTAGCTAGTTGTGGTATGGTGTGTTTGATTCAGTCCTGGTTGAACTCTACTGGGTGGACTGGTTGTGCTGATTCGGCCCAAATGGGTCAATCCACCCCAGACCTGGTTAATCCTCCTGAGACCAGAGCTTTGGTTTGGTTTGCATTGTTTATTTCTCCCAGTTATTTGGGATTAGTCGAACCCCTTGAGTCTGAAAACCAAGCAGTGTTTTTTGGACAATGACATATGTGAATCATGATAATAAAAAGATGAACTGGGATGTGTATAGCACCTTTCAAGGAGCCCAAAGCTGCTTTATAGAAAGTTTAACAACAATAGAACATATTTTTGTCATTTCCTGGTTGCTGAACAGGAAATACAGCTCCAGCATGAGAAATATGTTAAACTCTTTTATCATGCAACAGAATAAGTATGTGGAATAACTGTATTTGTGTTTAAAGTAACAGTTGCTTGGCCTTGTTTCGCAAATGTATTGGTTATACATTAGAGGCTGAAAGCAGGGCTAATGAATTATTGACTAGCTTGTTACTAAAATAACTAAAAGAGTGGACATGTCCTAAACTATGTATTGCTCCTGTCTCCCTCCACACACTCACAGGTACTCCGAGCCGGTGTGCGGTCCGGGATCCGGCTGCAGGGCTCCAGTGCTGCTGCAGACAGCTCCACAGCACCTTCATCCCTCGGGTTCTCATTTGGTGGGTGTAGGCTGTTGAACCTTTACTTCATTGTAAACCAAACTTTAAACTCACATTTATCAAAAATGTCTTATAAACAATGCCCACGTGTACTTATCTACACTGAAATAATCACTGCCTGCCTGTAGGGGACAGTAAAAACCTTCTAGATTTCTTTATGCCACTGATGCAGCAGGATTCAACTGTGTGGACCTGTCCAACTATGACAGATGGATTGTATATGTACCTGTATAAGAACTTTTCTTTTTTGTTGCACAGTTTCCTCACAGTTACTATACTTTAATACAGACATAATAATAATGAAGTTAGTTAGTATTAGCTCACTGTCAGAGTGACGTGATGGGGCAGCACCTTCATGTCACTTCATATATTGGGTGGTTTTGACTGTAAAATGAAGATGGACCCAAAGATATGATCAAAGTTAAAGTATGATCCTCTGTAAGACTGTGGCTGTTCAAGGACTTAAGAACATTCTTTAAAGTGCGATGAAGTTGCTCACATTTGATCTGCTGCTCACAGAGATGACGGATCAGCAGAAGGAGTTCCAGCAGCTGGCGAGGAGGTTTGCACGTGAAGAGATCGTCCCGGCCGCAGCTTCTTATGACAAGAGTGGTGAAGTAAGTACAAGGGTTCACCTGCAGTGAATGTGTTCCCTCTGGTTTTGTGACTGGGTGTATTGTATTTGCTTTAATGCTTAAGAGCCGCAGGTTGTTATGGAAAAGTCAACAAAATATACATGCTCAGTACATACTTCAAAAGTTGCAAAAATTTAAGCCACAATCGTTAGTAAATTAATAATTGAATGAATAAGATAATCATGAGTTGCAGCCCTAGCACAAAGATCTGCACAGGTCACTTTATAATCTTATGTATACTGTGTGCTGCATATAGGTTTTAATATTTTTTGTTAACATATTTCTTTGTTAGTTTATTTTACCTCCAACCTCTTTGCTGCTGTATCGTGTTAACTTCCTCCCGGGATCACTGGTGTCTTGTCATTTATCACAATGTGAGTAAACTGCATCTCCTACATGTTGTGTCATTTTTCAGTATCCTTTCCCCATCATCAAGAAAGCATGGGAGCTTGGTCTCATGAACAGTCACATTCCTCAGGAATATGGTATGTTGTTCTCTTGCTCACTGATTGTTTCAGAATATCTTTCCAGGTTTTGTCTCAGTGTCTATTCCCAGTTAAGTTTTGTAGATGCCCCTGAATAATAATGCTTAACGAATATGTACAGATTTGACCTTGTGAAATAACACCTCTTCAAGTTGGTAATTTGTTTAATCATGTGAGTGGAGTTGTTTTATTTCAGGTAAACATCTGTTTGAAAACACACTGAGACATCCTTTTGTTTTCTGTCTCTCTGTATTCAGGTGGAATGGGCCTGTCGATCTTCGACAGCTGCCTCATCACAGAGGAGTTGGCTTACGGCTGCACAGGAGTGCAGACCGCTATCGAGGCAAACTCTCTGGGAGTAAGTTGAGTTTTACTACAATTTATTTTTTAATTTACCACAATACCTGCTTAATGTAGGTCCTGCTCAATGTGGGTACGTCTTAGCCACAGAACACACTTGAGCCAGATGCAAATATCAATGGACAAGCCACAGAAAAAGCTGATTATCTGCCGCCTCATCAGCCACTTTTCCTAAATAATGGTAAATAACTGTAAACCTATCAGACAGCAGTCTCCTCCATTATCTTATCACATATATTCACTTTTTATTGCACAACAATAAAGAGTATTGTTTACATACCAGCTCAGCAAGAAATACAAATAAAAAAGTATAAATTATTTAAATGTATAAAAAGACCACAAACGTACAAGAAAAACATTTGACCACACTGGGGACCAACATAATTTTGGTGATTCTATAACATCTTCTTTCTCCCACACAGCAAATGCCTGTTATTATTGCTGGCAACGAAGCACAGAAGAGTAAATACCTGGGGAGGATGGCTGAGGAGCCTCTTATGTGTGTAAGTATTTAACTTTAGAATATCATTATATTTTATGATAGTTTCGTTATCCAGTAGGGCTGCAACTGCATAGGTAGGCCTCTGTCTTCCATCAGATCAGACAGGGCTGAACTCCTGTGTGGTTTGTCCTCTGCAGGCGTACTGCGTCACTGAGCCGGGGGCCGGCTCCGACGTGTCCGCCATCAAGACGCGAGCTGTGAAGACGGGAGATGAGTATGTTGTTAACGGGCAGAAGATGTGGATCACAAACGGTGGGAAGGCTAACTGGTATGTAATCACTTATATTGCCATTGAAATATGCTAAGAATATACAGTCCCTTGGCAGTTTGCATACACAAATGCATCTTTATACAACAGTCCTCTTAAGAAGCCAAGATGTAGCTTGTGATGCTGTTTAATTGAACTTAATATCTGACAATGAGATCACGACAGCAATGATCTCACCACAGGTTGGTCTGTAGATAAAGCTAATATTATAGAATGATGGCATTGATAGAAACTGGGAGCACTGGTGAAGCATTTGCCTGAATTCTTCCACAGGTTACTCTGACTTTTTTTATTGTTCATAAAATAAGAGGGCACCGACATTTGAAGAAAAGCTTGTTTTAGTGTTGGTTTTCTGCAAAGATGAGATCTGTCCATAGGTGCCCTAACACTTTCACATAACTGCAAATACACATGTGTGCTATTCTGAAGGTTTATTTAACCATAGCTCCATCTTTTATTTCCCCAGGTACTTCCTCCTGGCTCGTACTAACCCAGACCCCAAATGTCCAGCTGGCAAGGCCTTCACTGGCTTCATCTTAGATGCTGACTCTCCAGGAGTTCAGATTGGAAGGAAGGTGAGATGAGTCACATGATCTGGTATCGTATTACGGTTTAAATCCTTGTGACATTTAGTTTAGCAAGGCGACGACAGACAATATGGTTTTCAACAGTGCTGCATAAATATATTTACATGAAAGGGAAGTCAGTACGTGTAAATGGAGTTTTCCTGGAGCTTGTTCTGTGAAGCAGATTCATTTAGTCATCAGTTAACATTTGCTCTCAGTTATCACCAGATAAACTTGTTAAACCTGCGTAGAGCAAAACCCCCGTAGTTCCACACTGGACACATGATACAAGTGTTGTTTTGTAGTTTTCCTGCATCTGAAGACCATGCTTAAGAAAATGTATTGCGTATTTAAGCTCACAGAAAACATATTAAATGAAAAGTTGTTTGGTATTTGTAGGAGATGAACATGGGCCAGAGATGTTCTGACACCAGAGGCATCACCTTTGAGGACGTCAGGATACCGAAGGAGAACGTCCTGCTCGCAGAGGGAGCTGGCTTCAAAATCGCCATGGGAGCTTTTGACAACACAAGACCTCCAGTAAGTGTTTGATTGAGGCAATGATGAGCAAACTCTGATAACAGGCTGAGTGTAAAAGCTTTTCTCTTCCTCAGTAGAATGAGTCCGTAGAGCACGTACCGCTGCCAAAGCCAAAGAGTCCCACTAAAATCAATCTGCACCAAATTACACACACTCATCTCTGTGTGTCCCTTGAATATGTCTGATTGTTTTCATCATGATCCATGAATTATTCACAAAGTTACAGAAAGTGAAGAAAATACAGGAAACTAAACTTAATTTCTTTGCCCATCACCCATCCTTCCATCAAGTTTCATTTTTGCAAATGAATTGCTGGAGTTTGAATACTTCTTTGTGACAGGAAATTCGTGCCTATGAATGTTAATTAATAGACACACATTTCTATATTTCCATATGTTAATAATGTAAGTTTACTTAATTATAACTTTTTACTGTTACTTCTTATTTCGGTTTCCCTGTTTTGGGACTAATGAATCTGAATTGCATGGCAGGTGGCAGCAGGAGCAACAGGCCTGGCACAGAGGGCTCTGGATGAAGCCACCAATTACGCACTGGAGAGGAAGACCTTCGGCAAAGTGATCGCTGAGGTTTGTTCACACAGATCTTCACGTTTTTATCAGTCATCTGCAGAAAAAACCTTAGTTTTGAGATTCCTGAATTAGTTTACTGTAGCTATCATGCCTGCTAAACATTAGGTGACTACAGTGTTTAAAGTCCAAAGATGAGTTTTCTCTCTGGTCCTGTCTCGCAGCACCAGGCCGTGTCGTTCCTTCTGGCTGAGATGGCGATGAAGGTGGAGCTGGCCCGCATGGCGTACCAGCGCTCAGCCTGGGAAGTGGACCAGGGCCGCAAGAACACCTACTACGCCTCCATCGCCAAGGCCTTCGCCGGAGACATCGCCAATCAGGTGGCCAGTGATGCTGTTCAGGTGTTTGGAGGCAACGGGTTCAACAGCGAATACCCGGTGGAGAAGCTGATGAGAGACGCTAAGATCTACCAGGTGGGTGATGGTTCATAATCGCTCTTGGCAGATGCTAATAAGCAAAACTCCCCTTTTTAATTTCTCTTCTTTCTTTTTAGATCTACGAGGGAACAGCTCAAATCCAAAGACTCATTATTGCAAGAGAACATCTGGGAAGATACAAGAAATGAACGCTGCACGCCTGACGTCCTCATTGGAATGTTTTCTTTGTCGTAACTTTTCTATACGAACACGTGTTCCTGAAAGTAGATCTGCTCACTTAAACTCAGGATGCAGAGCAAAATGTTGTTTGCCTTAATACTGTTTCATCCTGCCTTGATTCTTCAGATTCATCCCGACTGTATCGGTAGAGACGGCCGTTTGAACAAACTTCAGTTAATGGTTTTATAGAGCTGTCGGCTGATCCTCATCAACTTATCAAGTCATGAAACAACACACCATCATGTCCAGTTCACCAGCTGCCTGCGTTCAGATGGTCACATGTAAATATATAACATTATGGAAACTGTTGGTTTAACTCCTCTGTAGATTGTAAATAATGGGCAGCCAAGAACAAAGTGAATATGGTTGTGTTACAGAAAACATGCTGTATTTATTTAGCATTAGCCCGGAACACTGTCACTGGACCATCATTCTTAAACTATACAATCACTTATAGTTGTTTGAGGACGAGTTGCTGATGATAAACTTGGACATATTTGACTTAATAAGTTGATGAGGCTTCCAACTTATTTTTTTGTGATGTAAGATTGTCTCATTGCGGGGGAGGAGGTGCAGGGTTCGTTTGTCACACTAATGCATCACTAGTACAGTTGAGATTTATTCATGTAACATATCTCCTCCATTCTGCAGTAAATCAGAGATGATGATGACATCCATGTTCATTTCTCTGTATAATGTCTCTGTCATCCCATCGAGTGTCTTGTGTGTTTCTGTCATTCTGCGTCTGTTAAAGAAATCTAACGTAGTGGATGCAGTGCACATTTTTCATACAATAAAAACCAATTCAATCTTGTTCTTTGCAGATCTATTTGTCATCAGAAACTAATGGGTGTCTTGTGATTTTCTGTAAAACAGCAGGTTTACTGAATTTTTTTTCTTAATGAATCCTCAACAGTCGCAGTTCTACATCTCCGCAGCGTTCAATATTAAATATTTAGAAGCTCCAGCTTTACACGTAACCATCTTCAGATGTACTAAGTATCTAATATTTAGCTGTGAATGGGTTTGTCACTGTAGCTTCACTTTTTGGCAACAAACATAACAAGGATAATTTGAACTGAAGCTTTTTAGCATGTTTATCATCCATTTATTAAATAACTCATTTAAAAAAAAGTTTGCCAACTATAGATTCATTCAGTCCAGAAGTGATAATGATTTTGAGACGTTTATTTTTTGCGAAACAATAAAGGAAATTTAAATCTGTACCAATAAATCAAAATCAACTTCTACTTCTTGTAAGAAGATTTACTTGATTAGTAAATGCTTTGATGTAGGCCTCTATTCTATATTTACCTGCTCATATCCAAATATAATAAATAACATCTAATGATTAACCAACCACTTGAAACTACCTACCTGCTGTAACACAGATCTTATCTTAATTTAATCTAATTTGATCTTATCTTACCTTTATATAACTTTGTGGTTTATTTCAAAGGCTGAAACTTTATAATAAAACATGTATAAATTAATCTCTAGTTTGACCAGGAGAGGAAATTAGCAGATTTTATATTTGTACCGTCTCTCTTATGATAACTGTGTTCCCCCTCCGAACAGAAGGGGGCGGTAGTGCTCATCATTCCCTGATCTGCAGCCGCTGTTAAACACAAGAAGTGGATAATGCTAGCAGCGTGAGGATGGTAGGCAGCTCCTGTGTTTACGTCTCTATTTCACTCACACTCCCTTATTCTGCAGTTAATTATTACTAAAGAGACGTTATAGGGGACATGAAGTGAAACGTTGTGTGCGTCCTGTCCAAATGTGGCTGCTAATCTGTGCTAGCTGCTAGCAAAGAGGCTGAGCTGTACCTAGCATTAGTGTTAGCATGTAGCCCCCAGTTAGCTTGAACCTGTCAACAAGCAGCCTTCCAACACGTTACAGATCAAAGCAGGAGCTCGTTTCTCCGGTGGCAGCGCGTGTTTCAGCAGATTGTCCTGTTGTGATGACGTCAGTCAGAGTTTGTGTGTTGTTGTCATTGTTGTCGCGTGTTTCTTTGACGTCAGGGAACCCAAGTGAAGGATGTCATCGTGAAGCCGGACGCTCCCAGCTCCCTGATGCTGGACAAACACGCGGACTACATCGCTGCCTACGGCGCCAAGAAGGACGACTATGTGAGTGTTGGTCCCAGAGCGGAGACATGGACACGTCATGTTCCTAAACTCACTGTCAACTCATCACTGACAACTAACATCTGGTGTCCTGACTGATACACACACATGTGCAACAACTATACACACACATTTGCAATAACTATACACACACATTTGCAATAACTATACACACACATTTGCAATAACTATACATATACATGTGCAATAACTATACACACATTTGCAGTAACTATACACAAACATGTGAAATAACTATACACACACGTGCAATAACTATACACACGTGCAATAACTGTACACACACACATGTGCAACAGCTATACACACACATGTTCAATAACTATACACACACGTGCAATAACTATATACACACATGTGCAATAACTATATACACACATGTGCAATAACTATACACACGTGCAATAACTATACACACACTTGCAGTAACTATACATATACATGTGCAATAACGATACACAAACATGTGCAATAACTATACACACACTTGCAGTAACTATACACACGTGCAATAACTATACACACACTTGCAGTAACTATACATATACATGTGCAATAACGATACACATACATGTGCAATAACTATACACACACTTGCAGTAACTATACATATACATGTGCAATAACGATACACATACATGTGCAATAACTATACACACACGTGCAGTAACTATACACACGTGCAATAACTATACACACACATGTGCAATAACTATACACACACGTGCATAAATATACATAAAGTCAGAAAATGGAAAAACAGCACATGACACCAGCTTCAGTTCCTCAGACGATGTCTTGTTCTCTCTTAAAACCTGAAAGTATTTGATTTACTGTCATGTCCCTCACCAAGGAGTACACGCTGTCAGAGTACCTGAGGATGAGCGGGATCTACTGGGGTCTGACGGTGATGGACCTGATGGGTCAGCTGCCCCGCATGAACCAGGAGGAGATCACGGACTTCATCAAGTCCTGTCAGCACGAGTGTGGAGGCATCAGCGCCAGCATCGGACACGACCCCCACCTGCTCTACACGCTCAGCGCCGTCCAGGTGAATAAGACCATCAGCTCAACAGATTTCTGTCTGTTAGCATCAGGTTTATAATATCACCTGGTTGATCCCTTGTGTTTGGTCTTTTCTGATTTCTGCTCTGATGACCTCAGATCCTGTCTCTATACGATAACGTGGACGCGATCGACGTGGACAAAGTGGTGGAGTACGTGAAAGGGCTGCAGCAGGAAGACGGCTCGTTTGCAGGAGACAAATGGGGTGAGCAGGGTTTACTCTGACTTTGGTTGATCTCAAGTTACTAACAAGTTGCTTTCAGAAATATTTCAATTAAGCAGATTATATACCTGTCCATATCAGTATAGATAGAACACAAGTCACCATGTATTTAGATAATAGTTTGCTTTTAATACAATATTATACAATGTTTGAAGTACAATCAAAGTTCTTTGTCTTAACAGGAGAAATCGACACAAGGTTTTCCTTCTGTGCTGTGGCAACACTGGCACTACTGGTATGTAAATTACTTGTTATCGTTAGGTGCATAGACAGTACAACAATAACACTTTAACACAATAACGCTCCTCTGTTCATTCTCAGGGCAAGATGGACAAAATAAACGTGGACAAAGCCGTTGAGTTCATCTTAAGCTGTATGAACTTTGATGGAGGTTTCGGCTGCAGACCTGGTTCAGAGTCTCACGCTGGTCAGGTGAGTCATGCAGGGGGACACAGGAGAGAGAGAGAGATTTACTGTCTCAGCTCTTTTTAAACACAAGGACCAAGTTTAAACTAAAAAGGAAATGCTGCTGATTCCTCATAGTGTCAGTTTTATGAGTTATTCTTCACAAATATGGAATACAAGTCTGGAATGTGGCTGGTTTTACATTTCCCCTCCTCCTGAGTGGTGTCATATGTACAAATCATTGTCAAATCCAATGTCTGCTCTTGTGCCTTGTGTCTGTCAGATTTACTGCTGCACCGGCTTCCTGTCGCTCACCGGGCAGCTGCACCAGGTGAAGGCCGACCTGCTGGGCTGGTGGCTCTGTGAGAGGCAGCTGAAGTCCGGAGGCCTTAACGGACGACCTGAGAAGGTCTGTGCTGCACAGATGTCAGTGCTTCATGTTTTACTAAAACAGCAGCGTTCAGGTCCCTGATTACGTTCGGCTGCTTCGATGCGTCTCGAGTTTTGGGAATTTATTTTGCAAGCATGTGGTCACAGGGGAAATGAAGCCTTTTGAAATAGGACAAGTATTTTCCTTTCACCATCCTTCACAGTTATAAATAGAAAACATGTAGCAGGTCAAAGAAAACACACGATGTAGTTCTTAAATTAAATGTGTAGAAGGAAAGACACACAAGAGAATCATTTACATTTCAAACTTTAATGATCAGATTTTCTACACATTGGTTTTTCCTTGTTGATTTTTACAACCGATAGAACTTAATCTCTCTTTAATGTGTATTTATCTGCACCAGTTATTCTCAACAAGGCGTAATGTTCACAATACAATGCAGATTATGTACTGACGGTGGGAATTGTTGTGTAGAATTTCTACTTTAAAGTCGTCAAACACGATAAACTTTCTAATTGAGTTTCAGTTATTAAACCCAACCATTGTAAAACATATGTCTACCATTGTAACTGTTCCCCTCAGCTTCCTGACGTGTGCTACTCATGGTGGGTGCTGGCGTCACTGAAGATCATCGGCAGGATTCACTGGATCGACAAGGCCAAGCTGCGAGCGTTCATCCTGGCCTGCCAGGACGAGGAGACGGGGGGGTTCGCTGATAGACCAGGAGACATGGTGAGCTGCCAGACACAACTTCAGTCCATCCGTTTGAAATATTCTGTAACAGACATGAATGCTCTTTGGAATTAATGTTTTTAGTTTTTAATAATGAAAATTTAACTCAATCATCTCTAGATTATTTCAAGTCTCCAAATAACCAGATCTTCATGTCTTTGGATTGTGGAAAGAAGCTGTAGAACCTGGAGAGACGCGGGGAGAACATGTATACTTCTCCTAAATTACAGAAAATAGTCAAAATTTTAATTATTTTTCGTCATATCAACCCAAAACCTTTAATAAGTTTTCTCTCATAGAAATCTTGACATTTTGTTTTATGATAATGCCCAAAGACGTCGTCCCTTATGTCTCATCAAGCGTCCTCCTCTCTGCAGGTGGATCCCTTCCACACTCTGTTCGGAGTCGCAGGTCTCTCCCTCCTCGGAGACGAGCTGATCAAGCCGGTGAATCCAGTGCTGTGTATGCCCGAGGACGTGCTGCAGAGAGTCGGCCTGCAGCCTGACCTCCTGAGCTAGCACAGCTCCCCAACATCACACACACAGGCACACACACACACACAAACACACACACACACACACACACACTGCCCTGCTGAGCACAGCCATCACCCCTGCTGGATGTCAGGAGCAGAGAGAGGACCACCACACATCCTAGTCCACATTTCACACGCAGGCTTCTGACTCTGCTCACGAAGGAGAAGGTGTGAAAGTCTCTGAGCTTTTCTGTCTTCAAACCCTCAACCACTCGTTATCCATTCACGTCAGGGTTCTACGGGTTCGCTGCGAGAAAATGATGAATTTGAGAAATGGTCTTAGACGGAGATGTAACCTTTTGTTATGAAAAAGGCCCGGAACTCATTAAACAACATTCCTTAACTTTTGTTCATTATGTCAGTTTGAATGAAAACTTACCTGTGGCCCAGGAAACAGGTGTGGGAATGTTTCAGCCTCTTTCTTGCTCTCGTCACCTTTTCATCAAACCAAGGAAGTTACTACTGTCATTATTTGTTTATCTGACCAGAGGAAGAGACGCTGCTTCTCCTTCCTCTTTCGTTCTGCTTGATCTGAGGTAGATTCAGTTTTTACTCGACAGTTTTGCACATTTAACCTTGAGGGAGTTGACAGATCGTGAGTGGGACAGATCAGACGAGTTCAGCTCAAAGGTTCAAGTTAGGTTTTCTGTCATCATCTCTTCTTCCCCAGGACAACCTGTTCCTAATTAAATAACCTGTGCAAACTATTAACTTTCTTCTCCTTATCGTAGAGCAGTCAAATCAACAATGTGTTCCAAATTGTAATGGATTCTCCCTTGAGTCGGTCCCCTCACCACAGAATCTCACAGAAACCGGCTCAGTAGATTTTGAGTCATCCTGTCATAGCGGAGTTAATCACACGTCTCACAGCTGGAAGTACAACAACGGGACATGTTGCAAATAACAACAGTTCTGTTCATGTCACTGTGGTTTTAATAAGAAACTCTACAGAACAGAGAGATTGTTACTTAGGAAAGTGTTGGAGGAAGGAGACAGGAGGAGCTGGAACACATGATGGTGTCTCATCATGGGATCGTTTAATGTCTTATCCACAGGCTCAGCTGATTTAAATCCACGTGGATCAGTGCTGGGTTGTGTTGCCGCTGTGGGCAGAGGGTTGTGTTTGTCTTCACTCTGTGTGTAGAGGATTTCCAGTCTTATGTTCAGATCAAACTAAACAGATTCTGTGAAAATGACTTTTGAAATATTTAACATTTATGAGCTTTGTCAAACTTGTTGATTTGCACTCGGACGTCCCTGTTGTTACGGACAGGAAGTGAATCCGATATTAAAGCTTCAGTTCCCCTATTTAACATTTCTCAGCCTTGTGTAGACATTGAATTAATGATTTAATCACATTATGAGGTTGTGGGTTTACACATTAACACCAATCAGAGGAGGTTTACAGGATAATAAATGACAACACAGTGAAACACAGGTGTAATAACAAAATGTCTTCATAGGAGAAGTTACACATGTTGTGTTTATGACTAACAATCATACATCTAAAGTGTTATAAACTATTTGTTAAACGCCTGACTGATGAATATTATTGTGTTTTCGTTGCTATGCAGATTCGACTAATGTCATCTTGGTTTTAAGTTATTCCTCATTTCTGGAACAAATGTGTCTAAACAAGAATCTAATGATCCTGGATTTGTGGACTGCTATGATTGTATTTATGTTTGTTTATATTTGATTTCATTTATACATATGGAAACTTTAAAGGATTAAAAAAAATGATAATCTAATGATAATAAAATTGAATCTAATGCAAAAATACAACCATCTAATTTATCAACTGTCTCAACTGAAGCAATTTGATAAAATAAAATCAACACAAACATGAGCTGAAACAATATTAGTGAATATAGACAAACGACTCCAGTAAAAAACGATAAAAGAAAAACCTTCATGTGAAATAAAGTGGAACAAACATCTGTTTACCTCTGTCTAATGATGACACAACAAAACAACTTCTTCTGATCAGAGGTTCACAACCGTTTTGTATCTGTAAACATAAGTCACTTGTTTCAAGAGTAAAAAAACCAAACCCCTTAAGAACACACACACACACACACAGACACACACACACACACACACACACACACACACACACACACACACTGAACAGAGAACTCATAACCTGAAACATGAGCGTTTAACCTTCACTGAGAAAAAGCAACAGTGATAATAAAAAACATTTGTACAATAATTTCATATTTCAGCCTTTTGCCACTTTTCTGTCGTATTTAACTGTAAAGTGAATATTTCAGGGTTTTGGGTCAAATCTTCAGTTCTAGAAAATACCTGTCAAACAATTATATACAGTCATATTTAACAGTGCAAGATTATTGCTTGGACATAACCTAAATAATTGCCAATAAATTGAATCATCACTTGATCAGTTGTTTCCGGTATCCATGTTCACAGTGGGTGTGTTTTGGGCGACCTGGTGGTCACGTGACCACATTATGCCGGACAACACTCAAACATGTCATAGCTTCATAAACACACAACCTAGATACACACATACAAAAGATGCTACAAATAAGAACAATATGAGGCGACAAGCTGCTGAGACACTTTCAACCACACGGTGCTGTTTGATTGTTTGGGCTTCGACCACTAAACAGACCAAACGAGTGGAACCTGAGTCGTTGATCCTGAGGAGCTTCTCCTGGTCTGATCACACAGGTCTTCTGACCATGCTACGGCAACTTCCAACACAACACAACTGTCTCAGTTCATCACACACAGACACACACACATACACTGAGTCCTACCCCCTATAAGCACCAAACCATGGAAAGAACAAATCATGAGAACGAGCATTTTTTAAATACTTTTTATTATCTTTCATGTATTTACAAAAGAAAAGTAAGAAAAAAGAAAAAACAATTCCAGATGTAAACATGTCGTCCTGCTGTAAGGACGTAGTTCTGCTCCGCCCTGTCCCCGGGGTGGGGTCTCCCCTCCTCAATTATCCTGGGACTTCACCTCCCGCAGCCAGGAGAAGAAGGCCGTGACGGTCTTTAAGGCCACGCCATGACCCAGCTGCTCGGCCGGGTCGCTCATACACTTGAAGAACATCCGGAGAAGGTCTGGAGAACAGATACATGTCAGTCATCGTTTCAGCCGTGACCAAACGGAAATAAATCACATTTTTCTGTGAAGTGAGACCGATTCCTAATCTTATCAATTCAATTAATGCGATTTGTATTTCGATAGGAACCCAAAAATGTATGGTTTAGAAAATACTGAAGACGGCATTGTGTTTTGCAAAAGTGAATTGGAGTCGGAGTGATGTTCCTCTAATGACCAAATCAAGTTAATGTCAGTGGAGAACAAATTTGAGATTCAAAGTTTTAATCCAAACTGTTCCAAATGTCCTTAAAGGGCTTAAAAAATAAACGGAAAACTGAAAATCTACAATTCCATATAACAAGGCGAAGTTTCTTCTGTTGGTGAGAATCATGTGACAAGAAGCAAAGCTCCAGAGAAGCTACTAAATGGAGCTTGGAGTGAACTCTGATGCAGAACTTACTTGGAGGCTTATCGAGGGTGACAATCAGCTCCTGAAGGTCTTTAAGAGCTTTCGTCTGTTGCTCCCTCTCCGAGTGACGGGACTCCAGTTCCACAGGCAGGCCCTTCTGAAGGAGGGCGGCGTGCACTGGACAGGTGGTGTTTTCTGCACAGTGAAGCAGGAGGCAGAGTCAATTCATCCGCTCGGCAGAGAGTACATATTGTAATCAGCGGTCTCTCTGCTCCGGCTGGTGGGGAGCTTACCTTTCACTGCTGCCTGGCACACAGCCGCCATCAACTCCCTCAGGTAGGGAGACGAGCTCTTCTCAGGTCTCTCCTGCTTCTTCTGAGAAACAGAGAGCAGAGGAGGTGAGGAGGAGGAGGAGGTTTTCATTGGTTTAGTCAGTTTGTCAGCAGGATTCATTCATTGTATTGATGAGATCTTATCAACAGTCGTGGATCAACATTAGTCTCAAGGTCCGAAATAGAAGTATAAGTATAAGTATAACTCAGCCCCGCTCCGTCTGCCCTTCAGGATTTTTACCACTAACTCGCAGAGACGGGTTGATGTCACTTTTCGTACCTTCACACAGTTGAAGATGTCCTTGTCCCTGGTCAAGTCTTCCAGCATGAGTCCCATCATCTGGTTCTGCAGCTCCCCCGGAGACCAGCTTCCCTCAGACTGAGTCGCCTCAGAGCTGGAGGCGTCTGAATGAAGACACTGGAGCTTCTGTTCAAGTGGAGACAACATGGATATGGTGAGGAAGTATAGAAGAGAAGGACGGCGTGGAAACAATACAAAAAACATTAGAAAGTAAATTCATTAGAAAACAAAGACGTATGTTCCAGACTTATACTTTGATTCTTCCCTTTAAGAGGGTTTATCTATGAAATTGAAATAAAAAATCAGTTATCATTTGACTGGATCTCAGCACCTTCAAATAGTTAAATTGCAGGAGCTTCTCGACCATGGACGGGGACTTCCTCTCGATCGTCTTCTCGGCTGAGGACAAGTCAGAAGACTCTGACTCCCTGTCTGAGGAACGTTCACTGGCCCGTGGAGGTGGGAGATTGAACTGGGGGCTGAGCGAGGCGGGGCGGGGAAGCTCCGGTCCACTAGTGGGAGGAGTGGGCTGAGCCTCCGGTGTCTCCACGGGGGCTTCAGGCTGCACAAGCCCAGGTGAGGGAGACCTCTCACCAACTGGCTGCAGCTTTGGCTCATCATCTGGAAGAAGGAAAAGTACAGATGAAAACATGTCTTCAGAATTCAATCAGCAAAAGGTGATATTTGTATCACAAACTACACTTAACAGTTCTTCACATATAAAAATCTAATAAAAAAAATATAAATCTGTTTACAAGCTGTGACATTTTGTGACTGTGACAGCTTCAAGTTCAACAAGCCTCCTAATTAATGGAGATGTGGGCTTTCCAAGTTTATAACTTAGGGGTCCTCTGACTTTGACTGGTCATATCTCCTTTAACATGAGAAATAAACAACCACAGTCACAACAGTGTGATGAATGGCAGAGAGTGAATGTGTCAGTATTATCGTCCTGTCTGTCCCGTGTTGGGCAGTGACGTGTGTCTCACCAGGCTGTGAGCCGCTGCTGCTGAGCTCCTGCTCAGGTTGGTCCTTGTTGACCGCTGATGAAGGTGATGGTGTCTCGGTGATCAGCGGCTTGTTGTTGCGCTTCCTGCGCTTCCTGGCCTTCTTTCCTGAACTGCTTTGACTGGGGGGGGGACGAATAAACAAAGAGTCAGGAAGGATGTCAGTGTAAATGAGAAACTCTGAATATCAAGCTTTTCACCCAATTTGGAACTTCTACAAATTATTATCACTGACCTAAACAGAAGTGAAACAAAACCCTAATAACAAAACTAATTATTTTTAAGTCAATGGAAACTAGTTAATCAGAGTTATAGATATCCTGCTGACAGGAGAGATAATTATCAGAATCACAGAGACACTCTCCTCATGTTTCAGAGAAACCTAACACCAACAGGATCCTGAAAATCAGACAGCGTTGTCATCTCATACCTTTCCAGAGTTATCCTGGCTTCAGAGTCTTGGTTCGGTGGAGGAGTGGGAACCTGTGCAGGACTAGAGGCCTGGGGCTGGAGTGCAGCAGGGGGCACGAGAGAGGGCTCATGGGCCGCTGTCTCCAGCTCAGTGCCCCTCTCTGCAAGGCCGTTCAAAGCCTTGGGAGCCTCCGGTGTCTCCACGGGGGCTTCAGGCTGCACAAGCCCAGGTGAGGGAGACCTCTCACCAACTGGCTGCAGCTTTGGCTCATCATCTGGAAGAAGGAAAAGTACAGATGAAAACATGTCTTCAGAATTCAATCAGCAAAAGGTGATATTTGTATCACAAACTACACTTTACAGTTCTTCAAATATAAGTAATGAAATTAAAAAATATGAATCTGTTTACAAGCTGTGACATTTTGTGACTGTGACAGCTTCAAGTTCAACAAGCCTCCTAATTAATGGAGATGTGGGCTTTCCAGGTTTATAATTTAGGGGTCCTCTGACTCTGACTGGTCATATCAGATTCTAAGTCTTAAAGAGGATCTAGACTGCAGGCCTGACCTGGCTGTGTCCTGGTCTCCTCGGAGAGCACTTGCTGCTGCAGGTTCCTCGGCTCCTCCTGCTCTTCTTTCGTTGCCTCCTTGTGGATCTGCTGGGACTGATGAATTCATTAAAGATCAAGAGTTATCAGGTCTTCCTCAGGTTTCTTCCATTTTCCCCCGTTCAATGTTTCTATAGAATTTTCTTACATTTCTTTGCCATGATCTATCTATCTATATCAGTCCTTCTAAAAAGCGATAGAACTCCTTAACAACAGCAGTGTAGATATTCATTAAACAGAATATGACCAGAATATCCAGTATCATGTTCCTGGTCATCAGACAGATCAGGGAAATAAATCTCTGTGGTAAAATCCTTCTTACTTTGAAGAATTTGAATGTTGGACTCTTTTGGAATTGTGCAAATGAAAGAAAAATCGAGACCCACTCACCAAGATCAGGGTCTATGGTGTCCTGCAGCATATACCGTATCCGAGGGGACGTCTTCCCCTCTGTGACGATGTCTTCCATCGAGTTAAAATAATGATCCATCTGAGAGAGGTGAGACACAGAGGGAGAGAGACGGTTAATTTGAGACATGAAGGTCATGTTCAGCTTGACTGCATTCAATCTACCAGACAGCAGGTTGCAGATATTATTGTTCTACAGAGTTGATCAATTGTCCAGTTTATCACTTGGAACAGTCCTGGAGTTGATTTAAGTTTCCGTGGTCAGAAGGTTTTGTTTTCAGGGTGACTGGTATAAGATGAGGATCAGATCACACATCACAGTGCAGCAGAGAGAGAGAGAGAGAGAGAGAGAGAGAGAGAGCGAGAGAGAGAGGAGAGAGAGAGAGAGAGAGAGAGAGAGAGAGAGAGGAGAGGGAGAGAGAGAGAGAGATGAGAGAGAGAGAGAGAGAGAGAGATGAGAGAGAGAGAGAGGGAGAGAGAGAGAGAGAGAGAGAGAGAGAGAGAGAGAGAGAGAGAGAGAGAGAGAGAGAGAGAGAGAGAGAGAGAGAGAGCGAGAGAGAGAGAGAGAGAGAGAGAGAGAGAGAGAGAGAGAGAGAGCAGAAAGGCCACCGGATCATTCTTGTCTCTCCAAGTATCTGAGGACTCCGGCTGAGTCCAGCTGGGAGTCACCGGGTGAGGCAGAGCCGGGTGGGGACACTGAGGGGATATTCCGGTTCCTCATAACCTACTTGTAAGCAGCTGCTGTGGGATTGAGTCACAGCTGAACTTCTCTCTTTTAAGTCTTGGAAACTGTGTCCTTGTAAATCAGTACCACCTCTTAAATCACTTATTTGACACGTTCAGAAGAAAACATGTTGGTGGGATGAAAGCAGAGACATGAACTGATCTTCAGCTGCACTAATGTCAAAAACACTGCTGACAAAAAGTTCACATCACATCTTCATCCCTGCAGACAACGCATTTCTCTTAATATTTAATTTTGGAAAGGGAAACCAGCCATTATCCTGTAGATTATATTTGAAGATTTCAATCTGTGGCCCTTCAGACCTAGTTAAGACATAATAAAAAAAAATTAAGATTGATGTAAAATGTACTACCACCAGCCACCTTGGTCTCATCCAGTTCAAGGTCCTTGCTGATGGTGGTGAGCAGGACGCACAGACACTCTAAAGCCAATTCGTCTTGGTTCATCAGCAGCTTGTCCAGGCAGTCATGCACGATGAAATCATTCAGCATCTTGACCTTGTACAGTTCACCGATGAACTTTATGTTTCCGATGTAACGCCGCTGGGAAAAGTCCTTGACCACATCCTCCACCTTCTCTTTCTGAAACTCCCTATGACAGCGGCTTATCAGCAGCTTGCGGAAGTTGACTGTGTCTTGGGGTTTGTCAGTGCAGGGCACTGTGAGCTGCACATGAACAGTAAGTGGAAAGAAGTCAGTAGAGAACATAAGCATTCAAATAAAATAAATAATTTGTTTTTTATATATCAACAAATTAACATCTTCGTATCTGGATTATTTTGATTTTAATGACTAATATATGTAAGGTTATGTTATCAAATGATGGCAGACAGAAAATGTAATAGTTTCTCTAGAACTCTTGTTAATAGAGTCTATAATTAAGGATATGCACGTTTTTTTTAAAGCATTATTTGTGACTGATTTTCAAACTCCTTAATAAATAGTGTGTGTCGTCTGGTGTAGACTCTAGAGGCAACAAAACAATAAAACCTCATCATCACACTGTACTGAATTGTGTTACTTTTCACAGCATTATTCTGCATCAAGGCGGAGCTGAATATGAACCAATTGATCCATTTGCTGTATAAACATTTAGCAAGTTGTTGATTGACACACTTCATGCACACCCCTCCGATAGATGGTTAAAAGATTACACTTAATTCCTCCATCGTTTTTTTGCATCTGATGAATTTACAGTTTATGAAAAAGCTGTATTTATGTACTTCTCCAAATCCAATTCAAACAGTTACTTTACAAACACAAGACTCTCTCGTTCCATAGTCGACACACTTCTCTGCTCAACTAAGCGACCTGCTTACCGTGGCGAGGCAGCTGCACATCTTGGCGTAGGTCACCAATAAGCAGGTCTCGTTCATGGCTTGGTCGAACACCAGGTCCACGACTCCTTGGAGCTGCTCCTCTGTGGCGATGGGCGAGTCCTTCACCTGCTTCACCAGCAGGAGGAACTTCTGAGGCTTCTGCCAGTTCAAGATACTGCTGACCTTCTTGAACAGGTCCTGAGGGGAATAGCTCACAACAAGTATTTAAACTCTGACGTCTTCAAGCACAAAGACCATTCTCTCGCTCCACATGAAAAACTAGTCTTATCGTTAAGCTACTAGTTATACGGAAATTAAATAATACTGACAATGATTTATCTATATTTACAGATTTAAACATCATTTGTACTGGAATTTCCAATATTTCAATCACGTAGACTAAAATTAATTATCAAAAAAGTCTGTATATGTAATTTATATATATGCCCACTGCTTTGTGGATTTCAGTTTGTGTATATTTGGTCGTACCTCTGTTATATCTGCCTCTGGTTCTGCTGGGAGGCTTACCCTAGTCACAACTGGTTTGCAGGCATTCCCTGATTTCTTTGGCTGAACATCAGGTGGCACAAGCCCAGGGGAGGTAGACCTCTCTGCAGCTGGTTGCAGTTTTGGCACAACATCTGGAAGAAGGAAAAGTACAGATGAATACATGTCTTCAGTACTCAATCAGCAAAAGGTAATATTTGTACCACAAACTACACTTAATAGTTCTACACATATAAGTAATCTGATATATTTAGTAATGTGATATTTTTGACACATTTGACTGGTCATATCTCCATTAACATGAAAAAAAATTCTCATATCATTTTAAAAGTTCTGGAGTTAAAACTGCCTTGGTTAGATTGTTAAGAGTGGCACTCCTTCCTCTTAGGATCTGTGGAAATAGCTTAAAAGAATGGTGAGAGTGTTGGGTCAGACCTGGCCCTGGTTTGGTGTCGGTGGCCCCTTTTTTGTTCACCACGATTGGCTGAGTAGTGGGGCCGACGGCTTTAGGAGTCTGCTTGCCAGGCCGTTTGGAGTTCTTGAGACAAAAGAGACAGAAGAGTGTGTGAGAGAGAGAGAGAGAGAGAGAGAGAGAGAGAGAGAGAGACAGCCTCACCTGTCGTGGTGTGGGGGGAGAGGAGCGGTGACCTCCAGGAGGCGATGAATACCAGCTCCTTCGACCCTCTGCCATGGTCTCCTCTGGGATGTCCCTTCCACGCTGATCGGGGTCCCGGTCACGGACCTGGGAGGACAATAACACAATGTGTGTCATAAATAACAATCATTAATATGGAAAAAGCTTTTCTCAAACAATTCATGTTTCCAGAGGAAAATGGAAAGAAAGTCTTTTAATGGCAGCGTCCTCATTCATCCTGTTCTACATCCTTCAATGTGTGTGAGTCAGCTGACATCATAAGCAAACAATTAATTATTCTATAGCTTTGTGTAAGAAAATTCAGTTTTTGCTTTGTATTCTTAACATATTGTAGCAATTAAATCTTAAAGTTAAACCAAATCTATTCAACTTAACATCTGAACTCAACTGAAATGAACCATTGAGCTCAGCTGAACCATTTGACTCAACTGACCTCAATTCTAATCTATTCAACTCGACTCGAGTCAACGACTGAACTGAACTGAGCTCAGGGATGTAGTTCCTGGAGCGGCCAACAGGAACTCCTAAGTTACTCACCATTCTCTTAGCACCGGAGTACCCACGCTGTTCTGGGTAGTCAGGGTGTCTCCCCTCTGGACCAGGACGAGGTTCGTAGGTGCGATGGTCCTGATACTGCTGAGGACGTCGCACATAGGGTTGTCTGTCGCGATACTGCAAGTTAAGAGGATTAGGAGAAACTTATTATCAACAAAAAAAGGGAGGGAAATACATACATTGTACAGAAATGGTGAACTTTTAGAATCAGTGGTATGATTTTATCTTATAACATCCCAATTTAAATTGTATGCATTTAATTTTAGCACATTTCCCAAATATTCCTCTATTAACAAGTATATACACGTTAACATGATGATAAATTAATTACAGAGTTCCCAAACATTTTCAGTTTCCAATCTGCATCCACACCCATTTTACCAGACAGCTGATTGGTTCCTCCACAAAGGAGGTTATGTTTTATTGTTACAGTTTCACTTTCAAGGAATCTAGATGTTTAGAGTGGTAATTTCCATAAACTGGTGAAATCGAGTGTGGATCCAGATTTTGTGAATCATGATTAGAGCGGAGCGCTCACACTGCTACCAGGCAACAATCTCTCCATCCCTCAGCTAAAGATCCAGGCTGATGAGCTGAAGCTAACTCTACACTACCTCTAACTACTGCGGGTGAGACATTGGGCAAGCTTGAGCATGTGAGAGTGTGAGAGTGAGAGAGAGAGAGAGAGAGAGAGAGAGAGAGAGAGAGAGAGAGAGAGAGAGAGAGAGAGAGAGAGAGAGAGAGAGAGAGAGAGAGAGAGAGAGAGAGAGAGAGAGAGAGAGAGAGAGCCTCACCTGTTGTTGGGTTGGGCGAGAGGAGCGGTGACCTCCAGGAGGAGATGAATCCTTGCTCCCTTGACCCTCTGCCATGGTCTCCTTTGGGATGTCCCTGCCAAGCTGATCAGGGTCCAGGTTACGGATCTGGGAGGACAATGACACAATGTGTGTGAACCGTCAGCTGTGTTACACACTGCTAAGAACTTATACATGATGTATCAAATCCACTAACCATGGATACAAGCTATAAATTGAAATAAAACATAAATGCAAGAAAATACATAGCAATTGTATTATCTTGTTTACATTTTTCATTTTGTAAAATAAAACCAATGCTGATATGTCTATGAAAGGCTCTTATCAGCTGACCTCACCATTCCAATTAAATTGTATGCATTTATCTTTAGCACATTTCCTACACATTAAACTTTTAACAAGTATATATACATTAACATGATGATAAATGAATTACAGAGTTCCCAAACATTTTCAGTTTAGAAAAATTGCATCCACACCCGTTTTACCAGACAGCTGATTAGTTCCTTCACAAAGGAGGTTATGTTTTATTGTTACAGTTTCACTTTCAAGGAATCTAGATGTTTAGAGTGGTAATTTCCATAAACTGGTGAAATCTAGTGTGGATCCAGATTTTGTGAAATAAGGATTAGAGCGGAGCGCTCACACTGCTACCAGGCAACAATCTCTCCATCCCTCAGCTAAAGATCCAGGCTGATGAGCTGAAGCTAACTCTACACTACCTCTAACTACTGCGGGTGAGACATTGGGCAAGCGTGAGAGTGTGAGAGAGAGAGAGAGAGAGAGAGAGAGGGAGAGAGAGAGAGAGAGAGACTCACCTGTGGTGAGCTGAAAATAGAGGAGGGGTAATTTCGAGGAGGTGAAAAATACCAGCCCTCTCGACCCCCTTCCATGATGTCCTCTAGGATGTCCCTGCCAGCCTGATTGGGGTCCAAGCTACGGACCTGGGAGGACAATGACACAATGTGTGTGAGCCGTCAGCTGTGTTACACACTGTGAAGAACTTATACATGATGGATCAAATCCACTAACCATGGACACAAACTATAAATTGAAATAAAACATAAATACAAGAAAATATTTAGAAATTGTATCATCATTTTTACATCTTCATTCTGTAAAATAAAACTAAATTAAATTGTATGCATTAAATTATAGCACATTTCCCACACTTTCAACTATTAACAAGTATATACACGTTAACATGATGATAAATGAATTGCAGAGTTCCCAAACATTTTCAGTTTCCAAATTGCATCCACACCCATTTTACCAGTCAGCTGATTAGTTCCTCCACAAAGGAGGTTATGTTTTATTGTTACTAGTGTTGCAAAGGGGCGATTTTTTTTTTTTACTTTCTGGAAACTTTCCATGGGAATATTCAGCTCGGGAATTTTGAAAAAAAACACACAAATTAAACACAGAGCAACAATAACATCATTCAAAACTCTTTTTTAAAGATGTATGGAATGCAGCACACACTGCACGTTGAATTTCAACCTTGCACTGTGCATTTCTCCATCACATATGCAGATAATTCCCAGCATCCTTCACACTACAGCAGGGCTATTGAGGCCTGCCGGAGTGTGCAGGACCAGTCAGGTAAGTTTCGATGATATTACTGGGGAAAATATATTAGCATGCTGATTGAGGATTGTTCATCTGTTCATCCAGCCTATTTCTATTCATTTATCCATCAATTATAAACATTTTTAAATATGATTCCAATTGGCCAACTATTTATATCTCTGGCATTGCTTTAGTGTTTTTTTACAAGCTTTTTTCTCATCTTATTCTATAGAGGAATGCCAAGTGTACTATCTCATGGATGGAGACATTTCACCCCAGCCAATGTAGAAGGAAAGGCTGTGTACATTTGCAAATACTGTGCAAAGACCTACGTTAAGAATGACACAAAGATGCAGAAGCATATAGTCAAGTGCCCAAAGTTTCCTCAGGGCTCAAATCAGCCTATGACAAAACAAAATGTGTATAGTTATGTCTCTATATGACAAGGTAAATACAGTTAGTATAAATTATCCACACAATTTCCAGTTTATTCCTGTTGATTCCTGTTAATTCCTGTATATTCCGGTATATTCCGGTATATTCCCGTTAATTTCCATGGAAAGTTTCCAACTTTGAATATTCCCGGAATTTTGCAACACTAATTGTTACAGTTTGGCTTTCAACAGATCTTGATGTTTAGAGTGGTAGATTCCATAAACAGGTGAAATCTATTGTGGATCCAGATTTTGTGAGTCAAAATAAGTATTTTTAGGGAGGTGTCATCATTCAGTTATATCAGAGAATGGGTATTTTATCTGTGTTTAATGTGAGCCGTCTGCAGAACATATTTGAGTACATGCTACTGATCCTAATATGCAATATAGTGATAACCTGTAAAAAAGGTTCCCCTACCCCTGAAAGAGAGCAAACATTAACTGTAAACAGGTCAGTGTGTTTTCTTTCACCTGTGGGAAGTTGCACTTTGCAGCCTTCTTGGAACGGCAAGGCTTGGGCTTTGTGGAAGGCATATTAGTGGGTTAGACGGATGTAAGGAATCTGTGAGTATGGAGGTTGTGTTTGTCACGATGTAGGGCCTAGCAGTCTGTATCTGAGTCCTCTGGAATTACTGTAGGTAAGATGGGAGAGAAACACTTGATTAATTCTTGATCTCTTTTTTTGCATGCAGGTACCAACTGATATGATGGTGAAAGAACAGAAGCAGGAGGGAATTTACAGTTGGGTAAATTACCTGAATATGGGTCAGTGGAGGTTCTGTAGCAAACTGCTTGGTTGTGAGGAGAGCACCTGACTGACACTGACATTACTGATTTATTGAGACAGTTCAACAAAGGAAAATGCCTATAGTCACTACATTTAAAGGCAGATTTAAAATCTGCCTTTAATCTTAAGCAACAATATAGGAAAAGGACTCTGATGACATAGATCATCACTCAGGATCAAAAATCTGCCTATAATCTTTAAAAAAAAGCTGATGTGACATTTATTGTGATAATTCTTGATATATCACTCAGCCCTTGGACAATGTTTATAATTCCAAATTGTCAATAAGTGATAAACACAACATGTTTAAAAAAGATATCCTGCATGAGTGAATTTTCTGAC
This sequence comes from Pleuronectes platessa, assembly GCF_947347685.1. NCBI lineage: Eukaryota > Metazoa > Chordata > Actinopteri > Pleuronectiformes > Pleuronectidae > Pleuronectes > Pleuronectes platessa. The sequence goes on from NC_070638.1 coordinate 3,942,295, forward strand.
TCAGGTCTGGTTAGTCTTGCTCTCTTGATTGAAAGGAACCAATCAATATTAAGTGTGATTAAACCAAGAATGTTGGAAAATATCATATTTTGATACTTCTTACTAGGCTTTTTGCTTTGGGAGATTTTGCACAAAAGGTCTTAATGTGTTACTAGTACTACCCATCTTAACTTAGACTACACTGATCGAACTATATGAGATTTACATTACAAATAAAATTCATAACTTATTACATATAAAATATCTACAGCCAGCACAGAAATCCTCCATTACGGACAAAGTCCCAACTCTCAACAACAGTAATCATAACAATCACAACAGCTGGTTGCTCCGAGGTGGGTGAGCTGTAAATGAAACACCGGAGGGACAATCACCGGCCGACTCTGTGGCTGTGCATTTATTGGCTGTGTCTGGGGAGAGTCCACCAGAGAGGGAGTCAGCATTTTGTCCCGGGTTGTATGAAGACTGTGAAGAGAGGAGATGGACAGAGGGAGACGGCTTGTTAAACACAAACCATTGTGGTTACAAGCAGAGAAGACAGTTGTCTTTAGTTTAAACTAACCAAACCTCTACCATCTACGGATTTGAGATCTTGTTTAAATTCAACCGAGAGCTTCTGCTCTTATAGTCCAGGCAAAGTAGCCCGGCGGGGGTTATACCCCTGGCAGGTTCTACCAAGCCAGGCAGTTTTCAGGTTAGAGGCCAGTCTAAAAGCAGCTTTGCCATCACCCATTGGCAGTGGGATGACTGGATTAAGTTGGGCCGATGCATTTGTCCTTCATATGAATGGTGTTTCTACCTATGCAAATTAGGACATATTCAATAAGTGTGGAGCTCATATGCATATTAAAATTAATTTTCGAACAAACTTGTAATACAAAAAAATGTACTTTTCATGGGTCCTTGAATGTAACTCTAATTTGATAAAAATAAAAGTCATGTACACAGATTATTGCCATTTAGAAAAATTAAAAGAGAGAATGACTAACAGGAAAATTAAACGCTGATGTAATAAAAGACAGATACTACAGGTTAGGGGTAGGCAATGTGTTTCAAATCATTATTTTAAAATTCAAGCAAAAACACGATCATTTGAATTTAAAAAAGGGTCAAAATTCCTACATTGTCAAGTTTTGGTTAAATACAAGTTCTCATTCATTCACACGTTTAAACAAGTGAAACAATACATGATTTGAGTCTATTAGGAAACAATAAGTTGTGGTAATAAAGTGACGCCCAGACCTAACACAGGTCAAACAAACAAAGGAGACAAACTGACAGATAGAGGATGAATATGCAGAGAGGATGACACAGTGATTGACTCACCACCTCTCCTTGTTTGGCAATAAAGGTTTGATTTCCTCTGCAACCTGATTCTGTTTGCAGTAACGGGTTAAAGAGCGTTGACAAACAATAACTAAACCTATTTTATTATATATTTTATTGTGTTGATCGATGCATATTTATGTTTTTTGTTCAAAGTTGCTTTTCTTTTGACAACAATTCACCGTTTGTGGCTTTGAAAATTCAAAGAAAAGACTAACCAGCACTAGATGGAAGCGTTACCCTCTAAAATACATTCACCTGCATTTAAAAGCAAAAAAAAAATCATCATAATGAAGTTGAGTGTTTATGGGATTGAAAGCAGAGTCGCAGGTCTCTCCCTCCTCGGAGACGAGCTGATCAAGCCGGTGAATCCAGTGCTGTGTATGTCCCAGGACGTGCTGCAGAGAGTCGGCCTGAACCCTCACCTCCTGAGCTAGCACAGCTCCCCAACTTTACACACACACACACACAGGCACACACACACACACAGGCACACACACAAACACACACACACACACAGACTTACACACTGCCCTGCTGAGCACAGCCATCACCCCTGCTGGATGTCAGGAGCAGAGAGAGGACCACCACACATCCTAGTCCACATTTCACACGCAGGCTTCTGACTCTGCTCACGAAGGAGAAGGTGTGAAAGTCTCTGAGCTTTTCTGTCTTCAAACCCTCAACCACTCGTTATCCATTCACGTCAGGGTTCTACGGGTTCGCTGCGAGTAAATGATGAATTTGAGAAATGGTCTTAGACGGAGATGTAACCTTTTGTTATGAAAAAGGCCCGGAACTCATTAAACAACATTCCTTAACTTTTGTTCATTATGTCAGTTTGAATGAAAACTTATCTGTGGCCCAGGAAACAGGTGTGGGAATGTTTCAGCCTCTTTCTTGCTCTCGTCACCTTTTCATCAAACCAAGGAGGTTACTACTGTCATTATTTGTTTATCTGACCAGAGGAAGAGACGCTGCTTCTCCTTCCTCTTTCGTTCTGCTTGATCTGAGGTAGATTCAGTTTTTACTCGACAGTTTTGCACATTTAACTTTGAGGGAGTTGACAGATCGTGAGTGGGACAGATCAGACGAGTTCAGCTCAAAGGTTCAAGTTAGGTTTTCTGTCATCATCTCTTCTTCCCCAGGACAACCTGTTCCTAATTAAATAACCTGGGCAAACTATTAACTTTCTTCTCCTTATCGTAGAGCAGTCAAATCAACAATGTGCTCCAAATTGTAATGGATTCTCCCTTGAGTCGGTCCCCTCACCACAGAATCTCACAGAAACCAGCTCAGTAGATTTTGAGTCATCCTGTCATAGCGGAGATAATCACGCGTCTCACAGCTGGAAGTACAACAACGGGACATGATGCAAATAACAACAGTTCTGATTATGTCACTGTGATTTTAATAAGAACCTCTACAGAACAGAGAGATTGTTACTTAGGAAAGCGTTGCTGGAAGGAGACAGGAGGAGCTGGAACACATGATGGTGTCTCATCATCGGTTCGTTTAATGTCTTATCCACAGGCTCAGCTGATTTAAATCCGCGTGGATCAGTGCCGGGTTGTGTTGCCGCTCTGGGCAGAGGGTTGTGTTTGTCTTCACTCTGTGTGTAGAGGATTTCCAGTCTTATGTTCAGATCAAACTAAACAGATTCTGTGAAAATGGCTTTTTAATCAATCAATCAAATTTTATTTGTATAGCCCGTATTCACAAATTACAATTCATCTCATAGGGCTTTAACAGGGTGTGACATCCTCTGTCCTTAACCCTCAGCAAGAGTGAGGAAAAACTACTAAAAACCCTTTTAACAGGGTAAAAATACGTAGAAACCTCTAAAAATACGTAGAAACCTCAGAGAGAGCCACATGTGAGGGATCCCTCTCCCAGGACGGACAGAAGTGCAATAGATGCCACGTGCAGGAAAACATCATCAAGATTAAAGTCTTCAAGATTAAAGATTAAAGTCTCTAGCAGCATTTGATGAGGGTAGACATCCCGAAGGACAACCCCAACATGACATGCCAAGCAGTCCCGCTGCAATCACAGTCCATGGTCAGCAACCATCCAGACCACGATCCACCATCCAGACCAGACGCCACTCCAGTCCTCAGTCACCGTCCAGGCAGGACCCATCACGAGCCACCACCGCGGTCCTGGTCCACCGCCCGTGCCCAATGCCAACGCGACACAGGGTCCGCCACCAGCACCACGATCAGCCCACATAACTCAGAATCCGCCACACTGGATCCAACACTGCGAGCCCCGGTGCGCGATCCACAAACCGCAATCCATGGTGCGGCCACAGAGGCCCTGGATCTGCGGGTGATAAAGCAAAGGGATTCCGGGGAAGGGGGATAGGGATGGACAAGAGGAAGGAGAAGCTGGAAAGAGAAGCTCCGTGTGTCATGTGTCATAAAATAGAACAAGTTACGTTCTTCCGCACTAATTAGCTCTAACTATAAGCTTTATCAAAAAGGAAGGTTTTGAGCCTACTCTTAAACAAACAGATGGTGTCTGCCTCCCGAACTGAAAGTGGTAGATGATATCACAGCCGAGGGGCTTGATGGCTGAAAGCTCTGGCTCCTACTCTACTTTTAGAGACTTTAGGGACGACAAGTAGGCTTGAATTCTGGGAGCGGAGTGCTCTAGTGGGTTTATAAGGTACTTACAGCTCTTTAAGGTAAAAAGGCGCTATATTATTAAGGGCTTTGAAGGTGAGGAGAAGAATTTTAAATTCTATTCGAGATTTAACTGGAAGCCAGTGTAGCGATGCTAATACTGGAGAAATGTGCTCTCTTCTCTTTGTTCTCGTCAGGACACGTGCTGCGGCATTTTGGACAAGCTGTAGAGTCTTTAACGACTTAATGCTGGAGCCTGATAATAATGAATTACAATAGTCCAGTCTCGATGTAACAAAGGCGTGGACTAGTTTTTCTGCATCTTTTTGTGAAAGGACATGTCTAATTTTTGAAATATTACGCAAGTGGAAAAAAGCGGTTCTAGAAATTTGTTTTAAGTGAGAATTAAAGGATAAATCAGGATTGAAGATCACTCCCAAGTTCCTGACTGTTTCATTGGAAGCAAGGGCAATGTCATCACTAGATTAGATAATGTATCTCTAAGGTGTTTTGGGCCAAGTATTATAACCTCTGTTTTGTCTGAGTTTAATAAGAGAAAATTGCGGGTCATCCAGGTTTTTATGTCCTTGAGACATGTTCGAAGTTTAGTTAATTGATTACTTTGTTCAGGTTTTATTGATAAGTATAACTGGGTGTCATCCGCATAGCAGTGGAAATTTACCGAGTGTGTCCTGATAATGTTTCCTAGTGGAACCATATATAATGAGAATAAAATTGGGCAGAGCACAGAGCCCTGTGGAACACCATGGTTAACTTTGGTGCGCACAGATGACTCATCATTATTTTGCACGAATTGGGAGCGATTAGAAAAGTACGATTTAAACCAGTTAAGGGCGGTTCCATTAATGTTAATTAACTGTTAGAGCCTTTGTAATAAAATTTGATGGTCAATTGTGTCGAATGCTGCACTGAGATCTAACAGAACGAGGACAGACACAAGTCCCTGATCTTAGGCTATTAAAAGGTCATTAGTGACTTTTGCCAAGGCTGTCTCTGTACTATGATTGGCTCTAAACCCCGAGAAAGTCTTCATATATATTATTTTCCTGGAGAAACTCACACAGCTGATTCGCTACAACTTTTTCTAAGATTTTAGACATGAAGGGGAGATTAGATATTGGCCTGTAATTGGCTAAAACCTCTGGGTCCAGAGTGGGTTTTTTGAGTTTGATGACAGCTATTTTAAAAGACTGTGGTACATAACCTGATGATAATGACAGATTGATAATGTTAAGTAACGAACTATCAATTAGGGGCAGAATTTCTTTAAGTAATTTTGTAGGAATGGGATCTAAAATACAGGTTGTTGGTTTAGAACCTGAGATTATTTTGGTAAACTGATCACGGGTGATCAGAGAGAAGCTGTCTAAGTAATGGGTAGGATTCTCAGCCGTTTCTGAGATCTCTGTTGCTGGGAGGGTATTAGTGCCAATTGAGGGCAGGAGATGGTTGATTTTATTTCTAATAGTTTGAATTTTATCATTAAAAAAAGGTCATAAAGATATTGCTATTTAGGGATCGAGGAATACTGGGTTCGGTGGAGGTGTGACTCTCTGTCAGCCTTGTTTATGACTAACAATCATACATATAAAGTGTTATAAACTATTTGTTAAACGCCTGACTGATAAATATTATTGTGTTTTCGTTGCTATGCAGATTCGACAAATGTCATCTTGGTTTTAAGTTATTCCTCATTTCTGATGATCTTGGATTTGTGGACTGCTATGATTGTATTTATGTTTGTTTATATTTTATTTCATTTATACATATGGAAACTTTAAAGGATTAAAAAAATGATAATCTAATGATAATGAATCTAATACAAAAATACAACCATCTAATTTATAAATGAGAAATCAAAATGTGAAATTTCATAAAAAATATAAATTTAATAATTAAAACCTATTGGTTTGAAATAATTCAACCAATCTAATGAAGTATAACCATATAGTAATTACAAAATATGTATAAATATGAAGAAAAAAAATGAATTTCTAATTTCTTCATGTAGGTATTTGCTGATGCTACCATTTGTTTTTCATATTATTTCCATACATCTTTACATGTATATATACATATCATGGAGAGAGAAGGATCCTTCAGGTTCATTGTAATTGAATATGAAGATAATGTAGATCTTTGAATCCTGAAACTATCTCTGATACATTTTGATAGGATGTCTGTCTGCTATGACTCATGGGAGATGGAGTTCTTCACCAGAAACTATACAAACTCATTTAACCTTGGTGAAATCTCAGAGGCCTCATCTGTTACAGTAGAAGAATCATTAACTGATTTCCTCAGACACACAGAAACCAACCTGCTCCCTGATTAAATGATGAATCGACTTGTAGACACTGATCAGTGATTAAAGGTCTTTGTTAAAAGGAAAGAATCCGTTGTTTCTTCAATCTGATTATTTGCTGGTTCCTCAGTTTTCTTGGAGTTTAAACATGTTTTTTTTTTTGACAGCTTGTTGACAAATTATTTAACCATCTAACGTTACATCTATAACTAACTGGTTGGTTACTAATACTACTGTGCCTGAGGTTCGGTGAGTGAATAACTTCTTGTCACAGAGAAACAATTGAAGCAATTTGATCAAATAAAATCAACACAAACATGAACTGAAACAATATTAGTGAATATAGACAAACGACTCCAGTAAAAACCGATAAAAGAAAAACCTTCATGGGAAATAAAGTGGAACAAACATCTGTTTACCTCTGTCTAATGATGACACAACAAAACAACTTCTTCTGATCAGAGGTTGACAACCGTTTTGTATCTGTAAACATAAGTCACTTGTTTGAAGAGTAAAAAACACAAACCCCTTAAGAACACACACACACACACACACACACACACACACACTGAACAGAGAACTCATATCCTGTACGTGAAGAAGACGAGGGAGATGGTGGTGGACTTCAGGAGGAACAAGCCCCTGCCCTCTCCTGTCTGCATCGGTGGGACGGATGTGGAGGTGGTCCCTGCTTACAAGTACCTGGGTGTCACACTGGACAATAAACTGGACTGGTCCACCAACACATAGGCCGTCTACAAGAAGGGCCTGAGCCGGCTTTATTTCCTGAGGAGGCTCAGGTCCTTCAATGTCTGCAACAAGATGCTGCAGATTTTCTACAAGTCTGTTGTGGCGAGCACCATCTTCTTTGCTGTGGTGTCCTGGGGTGTGGGCATCAAGGCAAAGGACGCCAACAGACTGAGAAAACTCCTTAGGAAGGCAGAGTCTGTGGTTGGCTCTAAGCTTGTCACCCTGGACGAGGTGGTGGAGGACAGGATGCTGGCAAAACTGCTGGCAATCATGAACAATCCCTCTCACCCCCTCCACAAAACACTGGAAAGGCTAAGGAGCAGCTTCAGCCACAGACTCATTCAACCCCGCTGCTCTAAGGAACGATACAGGAAATCGTTCCTCCCAACTGCAATAAGACTGTACAACTCCTCTACCTCTGTCAGAGCCACCATCACAGAACTGCACTAAATGTACCTGTCTCCTCGCACTGTGTACCCTGTAAAACACTCCGCTATGTGTTCATATAAACCATATTGATACTATATATCATTTTATACAATAATATTGTCTTTTGCACACTGTCTACATATTCTTACACTCATAGTATATTATATTATCTATTGTATAGTCGAATACTTATATTTATGCTGCCATTATTACTATATACTGCTATTATACTGGTAGAATTACAATCATATATAAATATATATATTATGTTATATTATATACTATATATACTGTACTATTTGTATATACTGTCTAACAATAACATTACCATCATATCATCAGTACTATTACCATCATCTTGCCACTGCACCTTATCTACCTATTTATCTTGTGTTCCTGTTTTTTTATTCTTTCTACCTCAATATTTTTTATTTTATTCTATTGTATTGTATTTTATTGTATTCAAATATACCTGCTGCTATGACGACTTAATTTCCCTTCGGGGATGAATAAAGTAATCTATCTATCTATCTATCTATCTATCTATCTATCTAACCTTCACTGAGAAAAAGCAACAGTGATAATAAAAAACATTTGTACAATAATTATATATTTCAGCCTTTTGTTACTTTTCTGTCTTATTTAACTGTAAAGTGAATATTTCAGGGTTTTGGGTCCAATCTTCAGTTCTGGAAAATACCTGTCAAACAATTATATAGAGTCATATTAAAAAGTGCAAGATTATTGCTTGGACATAACCTAAATAATTGCCAATAAATTGAATCATCAGTTGATCACATGTCTCCAGTATCCATGTTCACAGTGGGTGTGTTTTGGGCGACCTGGTGGTCACGTGATCACATTATGCCGGACAACACTCAAACATGTCATAGCTTCATAAACACACAACCTAGATACACACATACAAAAGATGCTACAAATAAGAACTATATGAGGCGACAAGCTGCTGAGACACTTTCAACCACACGGTGCTGTTTGATTGTTTGGGCTTCGACCACTAAACAGACCAAACCAGTGGAACCTGAGTCGTTGATCCTGAGGAGCTTCTCCTGGTCTGATCACACAGGTCTTCTGACCATGCTACGGCAACTTCCAACACAACACAACTGTCTCAGTTCATCACACACAGACACACACACATACACTGAGTCCTATCCCCTATAAGCACCAAACCATGGAAAGAACAAATCATGAGAACGAGCATTTTTGAAATACTTTTTATTGTCTTTCATGTATTTACAAAAGAAAAGTAAGAAAAAAGAAAAAACAATTCCAGAAGTAAACATGTCGTCCTGCTGTAAGGACGTAGTTCTGCTCCGTCCTGTCCCCCGGGGGGGGGGGGGGTCTCCCCTCCTCAATTATCCTGGGACTTCACCTCCCGCAGCCAGGAGAAGAAGGCCGTGACGGTCTTTAAGGCCACGCCATGACCCAGCTGCTCGGCCGGGTCGCTCATACACTTGAAGAACATCCGGAGAAGGTCTGGAGAACAGATACATGTCAGTCATCGTTTCAGCCGTGACCAAACGGAAATAAATCACATTTTTCTGTGAAGTGAGACCGATTCCTAATCTTATCAATTCAATTAATGCGATTTGTATTTCGATAGGAACCCAAAAATGTATGGTTTAGAAATTACTGAAGACGGCATTGTGTTTTGCAAAAGTGAATTGGAGTCGGAGTGATGTTCCTCAAATGACCAAATCAAGTTAATGTCAGTGGAGAACAAATTTGAGATTCAAAGTTTTAATCCTAATTGTTCCAAATGTCCTTAAAGTGCTTAAAAAATAAACGGAAATATGAAAATCTACAATTCCATATAACAAGGCGAAGTTTCTTCTGCTGGTGAGAATCATGTGACAAGAAGCAAAGCTCCAGAGAAGCTCCTAAATGGAGCTTGGAGTGAACTCTGATGCAGAACTTACTTGGAGGCTTATCGAGGGTGACGATCAGCTCCTGAAGGTCTTTAAGAGCTTTCGTCTGTTGCTCCCTCTCCGAGTGCCGGGACTCCAGTTCCACAGGCAGGCCCTTCTGAAGGAGGGCGGCGTGCACTGGACAGGTGGTGTTTTCTGCACAGTGAAGCAGGAGGCAGAGTCAATTCATCCGCTCGGCAGAGAGTACATATTGTAATCAGCGGTCTCTCTGCTCCGGCTGGTGGGGAGCTTACCTTTCACTGCTGCCTGGCACACAGCCCCCATCAACTCCCTCAGGTAGGGAGACGAGCTCTTCTCAGGTCTCTCCTGCTTCTTCTGAGAAACAGAGAGCAGAGGAGGTGAGGAGGAGGAGGAGGTTTTCATTGGTTTAGTCAGTTTGTCAGCAGGATTCATTCATTGTATTGATGAGATCTTATCAACAGTCGTGGACCAACATTAGTCTCAAGGTCCGAAATAGAAGTATAAGTATAAGTATAAGTATAACTCAGCCCCGCTCCGTCTGCCCTTCAGGATTTTTACCACTAACTCGCAGAGACGGGTTGATGTCACTTTTCGTACCTTCACACAGTTGAAGATGTCCTTGTCCCTGGTCAAGTCTTCCAGCATGAGTCCCATCATCTGGTTCTGCAGCTCCCCCGGAGACCAGCTTCCCTCAGACTGAGTCGCCTCAGAGCTGGAGGCGTCTGAATGAAGACACTGGAGCTTCTGTTCAAGTGGAGACAACATGGATATGGTGAGGAAGTATAGAAGAGAAGGACGGCGTGGAAACAATAAAAAAAACATTAGAAAGTAAATTCATTAGAAAACAAAGACGTATGTTCAAGACTTATACTTTGATTCTTCCCTTTAAGAGGGTTTATCTATGAAATTGAAATGAAAAAATCAGTTATCAGTTGACTGGATCTCAGCACCTTCAAACTGTTAAAGTGTAGGAGCTTCTCGACCATGGACGGGGACTTCCTCTCCTCACTTTGACTGGTCATATCTCCTTTAACATGAGAAATAAACAACCACAGTCACAACAGTGTGATGAATGGCAGAGAGTGAATGTGTCAGTATTATCGTCCTGTCTGTCCCGTGTTGGGCAGTGACGTGTGTCTCACCAGGCTGTGAGCCGCTGCTGCTGAGCTCCTGCTCAGGTTGGTCCTTGTTGACCGCTGATGACGGTGATGGTGACTCGGTGATCAGCGGCTTGTTGTTGCGCTTCCTGCGCTTCCTGGCCTTCTTTCCTGAACTGCTTTGACTGGTGGGGGGGGACGAATAAACAAAGAGTCAGGAAGGATGTCAGTGTAAATGAGAAACTCTGAATATCAAGCTTTTCACCCAATTTGGAACTTCTACAAATTATTATCACTGACCTAAACAGAAGTGAAACAAAACCCTAATAACAAAACTAATTATTTTTAAGTCAATGGAAACTAGTTAATCAGAGTTATAGATATCTTGCTGACAGGAGAGATAATTATCAGAATCACAGAGACACTCTCCTCATGTTTCAGAGAAACCTAACACCAACAGGATCCTGAAAATCAGACAGCGTTGTCATCTCATACCTTTCCAGAGTTATCCTGGCTTCAGAGTCTTGGTTCGGTGGAGGATTGGGAACCTGTGCAGGACTAGAGGGCTGGGGCTGGAGTGCAGCAGGGGGCACGAGAGAGGGCTCATGGGCCGCTGTCTCCAGCTCAGTGCCCCTCTCTGCAAGGCCGTTCAAAGCCTTGGGAGCCTCCGGTGTCTCCACGGGGGCTTCAGGCTGCACAAGCCCAGGTGAGGGAGACCTCTCACCAACTGGCTGCAGCTTTGGCTCATCATCTGGAAGAAGGAAAAGTACAGATGAAAACATGTCTTCAGAATTCAATCAGCAAAAGGTGATATTTGTATCACAAACTACACTTTACAGTTCTTCACATATAAGTAATGTAATAAAAAAATATAAATGTGTTTACAAGCTGTGACATTTTGTGACTGTGACAGCTTCAAGTTCAACAAGCCTCCTAATTAATGGAGATGTGGGCTTTCCAGGTTTATAATTTAGGGGTCCTCTGACTCTGACTGGTCATATCAGATTCTAAGTCTTAAAGAGGATCTAGACTGCAGGCCTGACCTGGCTGTGTCCTGGTCTCCACGTTCCTCGGCTCCTCCTGCTCTTCTTTCGTTGCCTCCTTCTGCTGAACGGGTTCTGGATCCTGCTCGGCTTTTAGAGGCACCAAGTTGTGCTGAAGAAAACAAAAATGTACAGAACCACAATGACTTCAAAGCTGAATCAGACAGATTCTGGAGTGTAAAACAAATTTCTTTGCTCTTTATCTTTGACAGATCAGAGAATTTAGGAGCATGTGGGTCTTATCACACAGTGCTAGATACATTTCAGCATAAACAGAGGAATCAGTCGATCACAGAGGAATATTCATATGACTGGGGACTGATGAATTCATTTAAGATCAATAGTTATCAGGTCTTCCTCAGGATACTTCCATTTTCCCCCGTTCAATGTTTCTATAGAATTTTCTTACATTTCTTTGCCATGATCTATCTATCTATATCAGTCCTTCTAAAAAGCGATAGAACTCCTTAACAACAGCAGTGTAGATATTCATTAAACAGAATATGACCAGAATATCCAGTATCATGTTCCTGGTCATCAGACAGATCGGTGAAATAAATCTCTGTGGTAAAATCCTTCTTACTTTGAAGAATTTGAATGTTGGACTCTTTGGAATTGTGCAAATGAAAGAAAAATCGAGACCCACTCACCAATATCAGGTCTATGGTGTCCTGCAGCATATACCGTATCCGAGGGGACGTCTTCCCCTCTGTGACGATGTCTTCCATAGACTTAAAATAATGATCCATCTGAGAGTGGTGAGACACAGAGGGAGAGAGACGGTTAATTTGAGACATGAAGGTCATGTTCAGCTTGACTCAATTCAATCCACCAGACAGCAGGTTGCAGATATTATTGTTCTACAGAGTTGACCAATTGTTCAGTTTATCACTTGGAACAGTCCTGACCGCCCGAGATGAAACTGGAACATTCCATCAACAGCAGCATGAAAACCGTGATAGCCAGAAACAAGGGGAGGCAATTCACTGTAAGCGTCATGTTGGTGGGATGAAAGCAGAGACATGAACTGATCTTCAGCTGCACTAATGTCAAAAACACTGCTGACAAAAAGTTCACATCACATCTTCATCCCTGCAGACAACGCATTTCTCTTAATATTTAATTTTGGAAAGGGAAACCAGCCGCGTATTATCCTGTAGATTATATTTGAAGATTTCAATCTGTAGCCCTTCAGACCTTTTTAAGACCATAATAAAAAAAAATTAAGATTGATGTAAAATGTACTACCACCAGCTCACCTTGGTCTCATCCAGCTCAAGGTCCTTGCTGATGGTGGTGAGCAGGACGCACAGACACTCTAAAGCCAATTCGTCTTGGTTCATCAGCAGCTTGTCCAGGCAGTCATGCACGATGAAATCATTCAGCATCTTGACCTTGTACAGTTCACCGATGAACTTTATGTTTCCGATGTAACGCCGCTGGGAAAAGTCCTTGACCACATCCTCCACCTTCTCTTTCTGAAACTCCATATGACAGCGGCTTATCAGCAGCTTGCGGAAGTTGACTGTGTCTTGGGGTTTGTCAGTGCAGGGCACTGTGAGCTGCACATGAACAGTAAGTGGAAAGAAGTCAGTAGAGAACATAAGCATTCAAATAAAATAAATAATTTGTTTTTATATATCAACAAATTAACATCTTCGTATCTGGATTATTTTGATTTTAATGACTAATATATGTAAGGTTATGTTATCAAATGATGGCAGACAGAAAATGTAATAGTTTCTCTAGAACTCTTGTTAATAGAGTCTATAATTAAGGATATGAACGTTTAATAAATTGTGTTTTAAAGCATTATTTGTGACTGATTTTCAAACTCCTTAATAAATAGTGTGTGTCGTCTGGTGTAGACTCTAGAGGCAACAAAACAATAAAAGCTCATCATCACACTGTACTGAATTGTGTTACTTTTCACAGCATTATTCTGCATCAAGGCGGAGCTGAATATGAACCAATTGATCCATTTGCTGTATAAACATTTAGCAAGTTGTTGATTGACACACTTCATGCACACCCCTCTGATAGATGGTTAAAATATTAAACTTAATTCCTCCATTGTTTTTTTGCATCTGATGAATTTACAGTTTATGAAAAAGCTGTATTTATGTACTTCTCCAAATCCAATTCAAACAGTTACTTTACAAACACAAGACTCTCTCGTTCCAAAGTCGACACACTTCTCTGCTCAACTAAGCGACCTGCTTACCGTGGCGAGGCAGCTGCACATCTTGGCGTAGGTCACCAATAAGCAGGTCTCGTTCATGGCTTGGTCGAACACCAGGTCCACGACTCCTTGGAGCTGCTCCTCTGTGGCGATGGGCGAGTCCTTCACCTGCTTCACCAGCTGGAGGAACTTCTGAGGCTTCTGCCAGTTCAAGATACTGCTGACCTTCTTGAACAGGTCCTGAGGGGAATAGCTCACAACAAGTATTTAAACTCTGACGTCTTCAAGCACAAAGACCATTCTCTCGCTCCACATGAAAAACTAGTCTTATCGTATAGCTACTAGTTATACGGAAATTAAATAATACTGACAATGATTTATCTATATTTACAGATTTAAACTTCATTTGTACTGGAATTTCCAATATTTCAATCACGTAGACTAAAATTAATTATCAAAAAAGTCTGTATATGTAATTTATATATATGCCCACTGCTTTGTGGATTTCAGTTTGTGTATATTTGGTCGTACCTGTGTTATATCTGCCTCTGGTTCTGCTGGGAGGCTTACCCTCGTCACAACTGGTTTGCAGGCATTCCCTGATTTCTTTGGCTGAACATCAGGTGGCACAAGCCCAGGGGAGGTAGACCTCTGTGCAGCTGGCCGAAGTTTTGGCACAACATCTGGAAGAAGGAAAAGTACAGATGAATACATGTCTTAAGTATTCAATCAGCAAAAGATAATATTTGTACCACAAACTACACTTAACAGTTCTACACATATAAGTAATCTGATATATTTAGTAATGTGATATTTTTGACACATTTGACTGGTCATATCTCCATTAACATGAAAAAATTTTCTCATATCATTTTAAAAGTTCTGGAGTTAAATCTGTTCGGTTAGATTGTTAAGAGTGGCACTCCTTCCTCTTAGGATCTGTGGAAATAGCTTAAAAGAATGGTGAGAGTGTTGGGTCAGACCTGGCCCTGGTTTGGTGTCGGTGGCCCCTTTTTTGTTCACCACGATTGGCTGAGTAGTGGGGCCGACGGCTTTAGGAGTCTGCTTGCCAGGCCGTTTGGAGTTCTTGAGACAAAAGAGACAATAGAGCGTGTGAGAGAGAGAGAGAGAGAGAGAGAGAGAGAGAGAGAGCGAGAGAGCGAGAGAGAGAGACAGCCTCACCTGTCGTGGGGTGGGGGGAGAGGAGCGGTGACCTCCAGGAGACGATGAATACCTGCTCCCTCGACCCTCTGCCATGGTCTCCTCTGGGATGTCCCTTCCACGCTGATCGGGGTCCCGGTCACGGACCTGGGAGGACAATGACACAATGTGTGTCATAAATAACAATCATTAATATGGAAAAAGCTTTTCTGAAACAGTTCATGTTTCCAGAGGAAAATGGAAAGAAAGTCTTTCAATGGCAGCGTCCTCATTCATCCTGTTCTACATCCTTCAATGTGTGTGAGTCAGCTGACATCATAAGCAAACAATTAATTATTCTATAGCTTTGTGTAAGAAAATTCAGTTTTTGCTTTGTATACATAACATATTGTAGCAATTAAATCTAAAAGTTAAACCAAATCTATTCAACTTAACATCTGAACTCAACTGAAATGAACCATTGAGCTCAGCTGAACCATTTGACTCAACTGACCTCAATTCAAATCTATTCAACTCGACTCGAGTCAACGACTGAACTGAACTGAGCTCAGGGATGTAGTTCCTGGAGCGGCCAACAGGAACTCCTAAGATACTCACCATTCTCTTAGCACCGGAGTACCCACGCTGTTCTGGGCAGTCAGGGTGTCTCCCCTCTGGACCAGGACGAGGTTCATAGGTGCGATGTTCATAATATTGCTGAGGAGGCCTCACATAGGGTCGCCTGTGGTGATACTGCAAGTTAAGAGGAGAAGGAGAAACTTATTATCAACAAAAAAAGGGAGGGAAATACAAACATTGTACAGAAATGGTGAACTTTTAGAATCAGTGGTATGATTTTATCTTATAACGTTCAAATTAAATTGTATGCATTTAATTTGATTACATTTCCCACACATTCCACTATTAGATAGACAGATAGATAGATGGATACTTTATAAATCCCGTGGGAAATTCATGTTAATACGTTAACATGATGATAAAGTAATTACAGAGTTCCCAAACATTTTCCGTTTCCAGTTTGCATCCTCACCCATTTATCCAAACAGCTGATTAGTTCCTCCACAAAGGAGGTTATGTTTTATTGTTACAGTTTCACTTTCAAAGGATTAGAGTGGTAATTTCCATAAACTGGTGAAATCGAGTGTGGATCCAGATTTTGTGAATCAAGGATTAGAGCGGAGCGCTCACACTGCTACCAGGCAACAATCTCTCCATCCCTCAGCTAAAGATCCAGGCTGATGAGCGGAAGCTTACTACACTATCTCTAACTACTGCGGGCGAGAGATTGGGCAAGCTTGACAGTGTGAGAGAGAGAGAGAGAGAGCCTCACCTGTTCTGGGCTGAGGTTAGAGGAGCGGTGACCTCCAGGAGACGATGAATACCTGCTCCCTCGACCCTCTGCCATGGTCTCCTCTGGGATGTCCCTTCCACGCTGATCAGGGTACCGGTCACGGACCTGGGAGGACAATGACACAATGTGTGTGAGCCTTCAGCTGTGTTACACACTGCTAAGAACTTATACATGATGTATCAAATCCATTAACCATGGACATGAACTATCAATTGAAATGAAACATAAATACAAGCAAATATGTAGAAATTGTATTATATTGTTTACATTTTTTCATTCTGTAAAATAAAACCAATACTGATATATCTATGAAAGGCTCTTATCACCTAACATCATGAGCAAAAATTAATTATTCTATATCTTTGTGTAAGAAAAATTTTTTTTTGCATTGTATTCATAACATATTGTAGCAATTAAATCTTAAAGTTAAATCAAATCTATTCAACTTAACATCTGAACTCAACTGAAATGAACCATTGAGCTCAGCTGAACCATTTGACTCAACTGACCTCAATTCAAATCTATTCAACTCGACTCGAGTCAACGACTGAACTGAACTGAGCTCAGGGATGTAGTTCCTGGAGCGGCCAACAGGAACTCCTAAGATACTCACCATTCTCTTAGCACCGGAGTACCCACGCTGTTCTGGGTAGTCAGGGTGTCTCCCCTCTGGACCAGGACGAGGTTCATAGGTGCGATGGTCCTGATACTGCTGAGGACGTCGCACATAGGGTTGTCTGTCGCGATACTGCAAGTTAAGAGGAGAAGGAGAAACTTATTATCAACACAAAAAAAAACATCAGCGAGGGAAATACAAACATTGTACAGAAATGGTGAACTTTTATGATCAGTGGTATGGTATTATCTAATAACATCCCAGTTAAATTGTATGCATTTAATTTTAGCACATTTCCCACATATTCAACTATTAACAAGTATATACACGTTAACATGATGATAAAGTAATTACAGAGTTCCCAAACATTTTCCGTTTCCAAATTGCATCCACACCCATTTAACCAGACAGCTGATTAGTTACTCCACAAAGGAGGTTATGTTTTATTGTTACAGTTTCACTTTCAAGAATCTAGATGTTTAGAGTGGTAATTTCCAAAAAACTGGTGAAATCGAGTGTGGATCCAGATTTTGTGAAATAAGGATTAGAGTGGAGCGCTCACACTGCTACCAGGCAACAATCTCTCCATCCCTCAGCTAAAGATCCAGGCTGATGAGCTGAAGCTAACTCTACACTACCTCTAACTACTGCGGGTGAGACATTGGGCAAGCGTGAGCGTGAGATAGTGTGAGAGAGAGAGAGAGAGAGAGCCTCACCTGTTGTTGGGTTGGGCGAGAGGAGCGGTGACCTCCAGGAGGAGATGAATACCTGCTCCCTCGACCCTCTGCCATGATCTCCTTTGGGATGTCCCTGCCAAGCTGATCAGGGTCCAGGTTACGGATCTGGGAGGACAATGACACAATGTGTGTGAACCGTCAGCTGTGTTCCACACTGCTAAGAACTTATACATGATGGATCAAATCCACTAACCATGGACATGAACTATGAATTGAAATAAAACATAAATACAAGAAAATATATAGAAATTGTATAATCCTTTTTACATTTTTTCATTCTGTAAAATAAAACCAATGCTGATATGTCCATGAAAGGCTCTTATCAGCTGACATCATAAGCAAAACAATAAATGTTTCTATAGAGATCAGATGTTAATATATTCAACTTAACATCTGAACTCAACCTAAATGAACCATTGAGCTCAGCTGAACCATTTGACCCAACTGACCTCAATTCTAATCTATTTAACTCGAATCGAGTTGATGACTGAACTGAACTGAACTTAGGAATGTAGTTCCTGGAGCGGCCAACAGGAACTCCTAAGATACTCACCCTTCTCTCCGCACCCCGGGATGATGGATATTGTTCTGGGTAGTGAGGGTGTCTCCCCTCTGGACCAGGACGAGGTTCGTAGGTGCGATGGTCCTGATACTGCTGAGGACGTCGCACATAGGGTTGTCTGTCGCGATACTGCAAGTTAAGAGGAGAAGGAGAAACTTATTATCAACTAAAAAAGGGAGGGAAATACATACATTGTACAGAAATGGTGAACTTTTAGAATCAGTGGTATGATTTTATCTTATAACATCCCAATTTAAATTGTATGCATTTAATTTTAGCACATTTCCCAAATATTCCTCTATTAACAAGTATATACACGTTAACATGATGATAAATTAATTGCAGAGTTCCCAAACATTTTCAGTTTCCAATCTGCATCCACACCCGTTTTACCAGACAGTTGATTGGTTCCTCCACAAAGGAGGTTATGTTTT
The DNA here is from genome assembly GCF_947347685.1 of Pleuronectes platessa. Taxonomy (NCBI): domain Eukaryota; kingdom Metazoa; phylum Chordata; class Actinopteri; order Pleuronectiformes; family Pleuronectidae; genus Pleuronectes; species Pleuronectes platessa. The sequence goes on from NC_070638.1 coordinate 3,960,849, forward strand.
ATTGTTACAGTTTCACTTTCAAGGAATCTAGATGTTTAGAGTGGTAATTTCCATAAACTGGTGAAATCGAGTGTGGATCCAGATTTTGTGAATCATGATTAGAGCGGGGCGCTCACACTGCTACCAGGCAACAATCTCTCCATCCCTCAGCTAAAGATCCAGGCTGATGAGCTGAAGCTAACTCTATACTACCTCTAACTACTGCGGGTGAGACATTGGGCAAGCGTGAGCATGTGAGAGTGTGAGAGAGAGAGAGAGAGAGAGAGAGAGAGAGAGAGAGAGAGAGAGAAAGAAAGAGAGAGCCTCACCTGTTGTTGGGTTGGGCGAGAGGAGCGGTGACCTCCAGGAGGAGATGAATACCTGCTCCCTCGACCCTCTACCATGATCTCCTTTGGGATGTCCCTGCCACGCTGATCAGGGTCCAGGTTACGGATCTGGGAGGACAATGACACAATGTGTGTGAACCGTCAGCTGTGTTACACACTGCTAAGAACTTATACATGATGTATCAAATCCATTAACCATGGATACAAGCTATAAATTGAAATAAAACATAAATGCAAGAAAATATATAGAAATTGTATCATCCTTTTTACATCTTCATTCTGTAAAATAAAACCAATTCTGATATGTCTATGAAAGACTCTTATCAGCTGACCTCACCATTCCAATTAAATTGTATGCATTTAACTTTAGCACATTTCCTACACATTAAACTATTAACAAGTATATATACATTAACATGATGATAAATGAATTGCAGAGTTCCCAAACATTTTCAGTTTCCAAATTGCATCCACACCCGTTTTACCAAACAGCTGATTAGTTCCTCCACAAAGGAGGTTATGTTTTATTGTTACAGTTTCACTTTCAAAGAATCTAGATGTTTAGAGTGGTAATTTCCATAAACTGGTGAAATCTAGTGTGGATCCAGATTTTGTGAAATAAGGATTAGAGCGGAGCGCTCACACTGCTACCAGGCAACAATCTCTCCACCCCTCAGCTAAAGATCCAGGCTGATGAGCTGAAGCTAACTCTACACTACCTCTAACTACTGCGGGTGAGACATTGGGCAAGCTTGAGAGTGTGAGAGAGAGAGAGAGAGAGAGAGAGAGAGAGAGAGAGAGAGAGAGAGAGAGAGAGAGAGAGAGAGAGAGAGAGAGAGAGAGAGAGAGAGAGAGAGAGAGAGACTCACCTGTGGTGAGCTGAAGATAGAGGAGGGGTAATTTCGAGGAGGTGAAAAATACCAGCCCTCTCGACCCCCTTCCATGATGTCCTCTAGGATGTCCCTGCCAGCCTGATTGGGGTCCAAGCTACGGACCTGGGAGGACAATGACACAATGTGTGTGAGCCGTCAGCTGTGTTACACACTGTGAAGAACTTATACATGATGTATCAAATCCACTAACCATGGACACAAACTATAAATTGAAATAAAACATAAATACAAGAAAATATTTAGAAATTGGTTCATCATTTTTACATCTTCATTCTGTAAAATAAAACTAAATTAAATTGTATGCATTAAATTATAGCACATATCCCACACTTTCAACTATTAACAAGTATATACACGTTAACATGATGATAAATGAATTGCAGAGTTCCCAAACATTTTCAGTTTCCAAATTGCATCCACACCCATTTTACCAGTCAGCTGATTAGTTCCTCCACAAAGGAGGTTATGTTTTATTGTTACTAGGGTTGCAAAGGGGCGATTTTTTTTTTTTACTTTCCGGAAACTTTCCATGGGAATGTTCAGCTCGGGAATTTTGAAAAAAAACACACAAATTAAACACAGAGCAACAATAACATCATTCAAAACTCTTTTTTAAAGATGTATGGAATGCAGCACACACTGCACGTTGAATTTCAACCCTGCACTGTGCATTTCTCCATCACATATGCAGATAATTCCCAGCATCCTTCACACTACAGCAGGGCTATTGAGGCCTGCTGGAGTGTGCAGGACCAGTCAGGTAAGTTTCGATGATATTACTGGGGAAAATATATTAGCATGCTGATTGAGGATTGTTCATCTGTTCATCCAGCCTATTTCTATTCATTTATCCATCAATTATAAACATTTTTAAATATGATTCCAATTGGCCAACTATTTATATCTCTGGCATTGCTTTAGTGTTTTTTTACAAGCTTTTTTCTCATCTTATTCTATAGAGGAATGCCAAGTGTACTATCTCATGGATGGAGACATTTCACCCCAGCCAATGTAGAAGGAAAGGCTGTGTACATTTGCAAATACTGTGCAAAGACCTACGTTAAGAATGACACAAAGATGCAGAAGCATATAGTCAAGTGCCCAAAGTTTCCTCAGGGCTCAAATCAGCCTATGACAAAACAAAATGTTTATAGTTATGTCTCTATATGACAAGGTAAATACAGTTAGTATAAATTATCCACACAATTTCCAGTTTATTCCTGTTGATTCCTGTTAATTCCTGTATATTCCGGTATATTCCCGTTAATTTCCATGGAAAGTTTCCAGCTTTGAATATTCCCGGAATTTTGCAACCCTAATTGTTACAGTTTGGCTTTCAACAGATCTTGATGTTTAGAGTGGTAGATTCCATAAACAGGTGAAATCTATTGTGGATCCAGATTTTGTGAGTCAAAATAAGTATTTTTAGGGAGGTGTCATCATTCAGTTATATCAGAGAATGGGTATTTTATCTGTGTTTAATGTGAGCCGTCTGCAGAACATATTTGAGTACATGCTACTGATCCTAATATGCAATATAGTGATAACCTGTAAAAAAGGTTCCCCTACCCCTGAAAGAGAGCAAACATTAACTGTAAACAGGTCAGTGTGTTTTCTTTCACCTGTGGGAAGTTGCACTTTGCAGCCTTCTTGGAACGGCAAGGCTTGGGCTTTGTGGAAGGCATATTAGTGGGTTAGACGGATGTAAGGAATCTGTGAGTATGGAGGTTGTGTTTGTCACGATGTAGGGCCTAGCAGTCTGTATCTGAGTCCTCTGGAATTACTGTAGGTAAGATGGGAGAGAAACACTTGATTAATTCTTGATCTCTTTTTTTGCATGCAGGTACCAACTGATATGATGTTGATGGTGAAAGAACAGAAGCAGGAGGGAATTTACAGTTGGGTAAATTACCTGAATATGGGTCAGTCGAGGTTCTGTAGCAAACTGCTTGGTTGTGAGGAGAGCACCTGACTGACACTGACATTACTGATTTATTGAGACAGTTCAACAAAGGAAAATGCCTATAGTCACTACATTTAAAGGCAGATTTAAAATCTGCCTTTAATCTTAAGCAACAATATAGGAAAAGGTCTCTGATGACATAGATCATCACTCAGGATAAAAAACCTGCCTACAATCTTTAAAAAAAAGCTGATGTGACATTTATTGTGATAATTCTTGATATATCACTTAGCCCTTGGACAATGTTTATAATTCCAAATTGTCAATAAGTGATAAACACAACATGTTTAAAAAAGATATCCTGCATGAGTGAATTTTCTGACTCAGGTCTGGTTAGTCTTGCTCTCTTGATTGAAAGGAACCAATCAATATTAAGGGTAATTAAACCAAGAATGTTGGAAAATATCATATTTGGATACTTCTTACTAGGCTTGTTGCTTTGGGAGATTTTGCACAAAAGGTCTTAATGTGTTACTAGTACTACCCTTCTTAACTTAGACTACACTGATCGAACTATATGAGATTTACATTACAAATAAAATTCATAACTTATTACATATAAAATATCTACAGCCAGCACAGAAATCCTCCATTACGGACAAAGTCCCAACTCTCAACAACAGTAATCATAACAATCACAACAGCTGGTTGCTCCGAGGTGGGTGAGCTGTAAATGAAACACCGGAGGGACAATCACCGGCCGACTCTGTGGCTGTGCATTTATTGGCTGTGTCTGGGGAGAGTCCACCAGAGAGGGAGTCAGCATTTTGTCCCGGGTTGTATGAAGACTGTGAAGAGAGGAGATGGAAAGAGGGAGACGGCTTGTTAAACACAAACCATTGTGGTTACAAGCAGAGAAGACAGTTGTCTTTAGTTTAAACTAACCAAACCTCTACCGTCTACGGATTTGAGATCTTGTTTAAATTCAACCGAGAGCTTCTGCTCTTATAGTCCAGGCAAAGTAGACCGGCGGGGGTTATACCCCTGGCAGGTTCTACCAAGCCAGGCAGTTTTCAGGTTAGAGGCCAGTCTAAAAGCAGCTTTGCCATCACCCATTGGCAGTGGGATGACTGGATTAAGATTGGGCCGATGCATTTGTCCTTCATATGAATGGTGTTTCTACCTATGCAAATTAGGACATATTCAATAAGTGTGGAGCTCATATGCATATTAAAATTAATTTTCGAAGAAACTTGTAATACAAAAAAATGTACTTTTCATGGGTCCTTGAATGTAATCCTTATTTGATAAAATAAAAGTCATGTACACAGATTATTACCGTTTAGAAAAATTAAAAGAGAGAATGATGAACAGGAAAATTAAACGCTGATGTAATAAAAGACAGATACTACAGGTTAGGGGTAGGCAATGTGTTTCAAATCATTATTTTAAAATTCAAGCAAAAACACGATCATTTTGAATTTAAAAAAGGGTCAAAATTCTTACATTGTCAAGTTTTGGTTAAATACAAGTTCTCATTCATTCACACGTTTAAACAAGTGAAACAATACATGATTTGAGTCTTTTAGGAAACAATAAGTTATAGTAATAAAGTGACGCCAAGACCTAACAAAGGTCAAACAAACAAAGGAGACAAACTGACAGATAGAGGATGAATATGCAGAGAGGATGACACAGTGATTGACTCACCACCTCTCCTTGTTTGGCAATAAAGGTTTGATTTCCTCTGCAACCTGATTCTGTTTGCAGTAACGGGTTAAAGAGCGTTGACAAACAATAACTAAACCTATTTTATTATATATTTTATTGTGTTGATTGATGCATATTTATTTTGTTTTTTATTCAAAGTTGCTTTTTTTTTGACAACAATTCACCGTTTGTGGCTTTGAAAAGTCAAAGAAAAGGCGAACCAGCACTAGATGGCAGCGTTACCCTCTAAAATACATTCACCTTCATTTAAAAGAAGAAAAAAAAGGCATCATAATGAAGTTTTATGGGGGTTACGAACCGTGTTCTATATGTCCTGTATGTGTACATGTATTGTGTTCTGTTTTGTGTTGTTGTTTTGTCTCCTCCTCCTGGTTGAGTGGTGATGCCTGCAGGGACCTGAAGGGGGAGCTCTCAGCAGGAAGCGTCATTGAAGTGGAAACAGAGGAAGAAGCGTCATGGCCGCTCAACTTACCTGGGTCCAATAACAAATCTCCACACCTGGTCCAGATCTACAATCAACCCTTACCCTTTAAATAGTTCTTTGTGTTTTGTAAGTGAGAGGAGGCATTTTGGGTTGAGCTGTGGCAGAGCTCTGTTTGTTTTGTTTGGCTTAGCTTAGGTGTTTGCTGGTTCATTGATTTAGTTTTACCTTTATTATTTGAGTTGTTAGCCGCCTACTTTTGTTTTGTCTTTGTCTTTGTTAATGTTTGTTTGTTGTGCGCACAGGGACAACGAGGACAGGTAAGATACTCCGGGGTCTACATATAACACACACGTAGGTTTACTTCTTTAGTGATGGCGAGATGAAGCTTCATGAAGCTTTGAAGCTTTCCATCCAATTGGTTCGCTCATGGGCTGAAGCTTCATGGTGCTTCATTTGCTCTACTGCGCCATCAAGTGGACACTAAATGTAATGTAATTATAAAGAAACCATGGCTTTGGTGTGTGAAGCTTTGAATTGAATAAACGAATTAATGATGTTTGTGATGCCAATACACTTACACGTACAAATTGAATAACAGTTCATTTATTTTTATTTAAAAACAACAGCTTGAGGACTTCCGGCGGCGCCATGTTTAGGTAGGACGCAAAAGTTCGAGCTCTGCTGATTAACCAACTTACCAAACCGATATTTGAACAAAACTCAGCAAAAACATGTCTAACGACACCACAAAGAAGAGCGCTAACGACAAACTCACCAGATATCAGTTTAGACACAAAGGAGAGGAAAAATCGTCGGAACCAGCGGATGCTAACAAGTCTGTTGGTCCCGACGGAGCTGGCGCTAGCAAAACTACTGACGCTGCCATGTGTAACCTGGAGGAGATGTTTCAAGCTATCGTCCAGTCGAACCAAGAAATACGGGGGGACATTCTGCAGATGAGTATGGATGTAAAGGAATTTAAAGGCCAAGCCAAGGAGTCATTCACAAGGATTGAAACATCAGTTGAGGGTTTAAGTGCACAACTAACAAAGTTGGAAAAGAGGATCGTTGACGCAGAGGAGCGTATAACAACTACGGAGGAGACCACCGCAACCCACGGAAAAGCCATCGGCTTCCTGCTGCAACGTGAAGCGGAATTATTTGAACGGTGTGAGGATCTTGAGAACAGACACAGAAGGCAAAATCTAAGGCTGTATCAGGTACCTGAAGGAAGCGAGGGGAGAGACATGACCGCCTTCATTAAAAAACTACTGCCGACGGTGCTGACTGGTCTGCCACTAACCGAAGCCGACATCAGGATTGACCGGGCGCATAGAGCACTTATGTCAAAACCGAAAGAAAACGACCCGCCTCGCTCCATCGTAATTCAATTCGCTGACTACACAGTGAAGGAACAGATCCTGCAACACGCCTGGAGACAACGCACAGTGAAGATGGGTGAGAAGCAGATTTACTTTGATAATGACTACTCGCCGGAGCTGCAGAGGAAACGCGCCAAGGTCAGATTTATTGTGAAACAGCTGAATGAGAAAAACGTTGAAGCGAAATGCCTATACCCAGCCCGGCTGAGGATGGTGGTGGGATCCGAGGAAAAAACTTTCCAGACGGTGATGGACGCAGCGTCGGTGCTTAAAGATTTCAACATCCAGGTCCGAGTTGACGAGCGGGATAAAGTGGAGCGACAGCTGGCCAGACACAGGTGGGAGACACGGGTCGCCAACCGAGGAGGGCGCAATGTCAACATGATCACAGAAGAAGACTGCAGGGTTTTTCTTCACTTGAAGTAACTGGGAATATTGTGCAAAAAGTAAGGTTTTTCCATTTTATTCAGACAGTTATGAGAAGCCGTGAATAGTTTATTGTTAGATGGGCTAGAGTTGAATGGTCTTATTAACCTCCAATTACAGTGGGGTTGCTGGGCTATATATATTTTATATACATATATTATTTTTTTCTACTCCTTTCTTGGAACTTTGTTCCAAGTTTTTATTTCTCTTCCTGAGATTTATTTTCACTTAGCTGAGTACAGAATGTAACAATAGCATATTAGTTGGTCGGTTTGGTTTGTGGCATCAGCTGCAATTGATTCATGGGTGACACACACCCAGCCACTGTAGGGCCGCAGCAGTTTACCCGACGGAGTCGGTCTGCCGCACAATGTGACATTATCCCGGAGGGTTTCCGCCACCCTCTGCCCAGTTCCATACGGGGACTGGCCACCACTGGAGATGGGCCAGTTGAGGACTTGGAAGCCGTGTTGTTGTGTATGATTTCTGTTGTTCTCTATTGGAAATTGTACATAGATTCTGTTCTTTTTTGTGTTACTTCCTTGACAACTGATAGGACTTTTACAGCAGGTGATGGTGTACTTGACATGTATAAGTTGACTACAGAGCATCATGACAGTAAGGATTAAAAGAATTGTAATATGGATGGTTTGACTGTAGTTAGTTACAACATAAAGGGTCTGGGAAATCCAATTAAAAGAAAGAAAATACTTAACCAACTCAAAGCTTTACAATGTTCAGCCGCAATGTTACAAGAGACACATCTCTCTAAGGAAGAACACCTGAAATTAAAGAGGGACTGGGTGGAACAAATATACAGTGCATCTCATGGAGGAGGGAGGAAAAGAGGGGTTGCTATCCTGTTTAGAAGGAATGTTTTTTTTAATTGCGAAAAAATATTGAAAGATAAGGAAGGCAGATATATTATGGTGATAGGTACGATTGGGGAAAATAGATTTACATTTTTGAACCTGTATGCACCAAATGAGGATTGCCCCTTTTTTTTTAAGAAAATAGCCTCCAAACTGGCAGATGAAGGGAAGGGAATCATAGTGGTTGGGGGGGACTATAATTGTGTACTAAATTTAAGTATGGACCGACTACCTGCTGGGAAGGGACCTTGAACTAGAAAAGCAGCTACTGTTCTGGGAATGATGGATGGATTGGGCCTGATTGATGTATGGCGATATCATCATCCCAGAGATAGAGACTATACATATAGGTCCCAAGTTCATGGAAGTTACTCCAGATTAGACATGTTTCTGGTTTCAAAGGCTGATGTGCATAGAGTAACAGAGTGTAATATAGAACCCATAACTCTGTCAGATCATGGTCCCATTAAGATGAAAATAAATCTAGGTCAAGAAAAACAATTCAGATACTGGAGACTTAATGTCTCAATATTGAATGACCCCTTAATCCAACAGGAATTACGTGATAAAATAAAAGAATATATTGATATAAATGATAACGGAGAGGTTACCCCATCTATTTTATGGGATGGTGCCAAAGCTGTTGTGAGGGGACATATTATTAAAATTACATCGAGAATAAAAAAACAAAGGGAAGCCAGGAGACTTGAATTGGAGACTGAAATTATCAGGTTAGAAAAAGAACACAAAGTTTCAAGGAAAAATAATACATTAGAATTATTAAAACAGGAGAGGCAAAAATTAGATGATTTACTCACATATAAAGCAGAGGGAATGCTTAGATTTGTAAAAAGAAAATATTATGAAATGGGGAATAAAGCAAGTAGGTTATTGGCCTTCCAGTTACGGAAAGCTCAATCGAACCGCGTGGTACCTAAAATTAAACACCCCGACACAAATAGAATCACCTCCCAACCGAAAGAAGTAGCAGAGGCGTTTGCGGCATACTATAAAAAATTATATGAAGGTCAAGAATTGATAGGGAAGGAGGAGAAAATAACAAAACTCTTGGACTCGATCCAACTGAATAGATTATCACAGGAGGAGACTGAGATATTGTCTTCTCCCATAACAGTGCAGGAAATAACAGATAGTATTAGTAAATTAAAGAATAGTAAATCCCCGGGTGTCGATGGATACTCCGGGGAATATTATAAAGTTTTTGTACACGAACTAGCCCCAATTCTATGTCGAGTATATAATTATGCATTGGATGAAAGGGACCCCCCAAAAACTTGGACAGAGGCAATTATCACAGTTATACACAAAGATGGAAAAGACCCCACTCAGTGTATGGGTTATCGGCCGATAAGTCTGCTATGTCAGGATTTAAAAATCCTGACCTCTATCTTGGCAAATAGAATACAGAGACACATCCGGAAACTAGTTAACTCTGATCAAACGGGGTTCATAACCGGGAGGCAGGGCACTAATAATGTCAGACGAGCTCTAAATCTACAATCTATTGCTTCTGGTAGAAAGACTCCATCAATGCTTCTTAGCTTAGATGCTGAGAAGGCATTTGATAGACTGGACTGGACATTTTTGGAGCAAACAATGGCTCATATGGGCTTTAATGAAACCTTTTTGAGTTGGATTAAAGTGTTTTATATGAGTCCGAGGTCAAGAGTTAGAGTTAATGGCCAATGTTCCGACTTCTTTGACCTGGGAAGGGGGACAGGGCAGGGGGACGCGCTTTCGCCAGCCCTGTTCGCTCTTAGTATTGAGCCCCTTGCGGAATTGATTAGAAGTAACCCCCTTATACAAGGAATAAGAGATGAGAGTGGAGAACAACATAAAATAGCCCTATATGCGGACGACATATTAGTGTTTATTGAAAATCCCGTTCAGTCAGTCCCGGCTCTTCTACAAAATCTTAATGAATATGGTTTAGTATCAGGTTATAAAGTTAATCCTAGTAAATCAGAAGCAATGATGGTGTCTGGGACATGGCCTAGTCAGCTTGATGATATAGTAAACTTCCGCAGATCTAAACAGGGTTTCAGATATTTAGGGATCATACTCACTCCCCAGGTAACACAGCTATACCAGGCGAATTATAAAAAAATATTTGGGACATTTAGAAATGAATTGGCAAGATGGGATGTGCTACCATTATCCCTTCTGGGTAGAGTAGAAGCTGTTAAAATGAATCTACTTCCCAGAATTTTGTTTTTGTTTCAGTCTCTCCCAATCGGGATCCCAACATCAACCTTCAATATGCTGGACAAGCTCATTTCTAAATTCATATGGCAAAACAAGAGACCAAGAGTGAGACTTAAAACGCTCACTCTTGGGAAGGACAGGGGTGGACTCAGCCTCCCTAATTTAAAATACTATTTCTGGGCAGCACAACTAACAGCAGTGGTAGCTTGGATTAACAATGACTTAGAATCAGGATGGGTGAACATAGAGCAGAGCTCAGTGCCAGCAATACCTTTATCCACATTAGTGTTTCTAAACAAGCAATCCCAGATGAAATTTGAAATAAAAAATGTATGGGTAAAACACACCTTGAAAGTATGGTCGGCAGTCCAGAAGAAAATTAGAGGATCAGTTGCCCTCTCAAGGGCTATGCAGATTAATGGAAACCCAGATTTCCCCCCCTCAACAACAGATATCACTTTTAAGAGGTGGGCAGGCAGAAACCTGAGGGTTATTGACCAGTTGCTTTGTGACACCGGTATACAGCCATTCTCCTATCTACAAGACAAATTCCTTTTACCCCAAAGTGATATGTTCCAGTATTTTCAGATAAGAAATTACATTACAAACCATACAGATTGGAATACAATCAAAAATGCTCCAACGAACATGGAAACTTACTTTATTAATATAACTAAACATCAATTACCCAGTAAAAAGCATGTTTCCCATATATACAGAAATCTGTTACTGGATACATCAGACAACACTTTTTATATCAAAAACAAATGGGAGCTGGAGTTAAATACTATAATTGAGGACGGGGAGTGGGAAACAATGTGCATTGGATGTCATAAAGGTATTAATAGTAACATGTGGAAGGAGTTTGATTGGAAGATGAAGACTAGGTTCTTTAAGACGCCCTCCGTGGTCTCTAAATTTGCAGATAATCCAGCAGCAATATACTGCTGGAGACGATGTGGAATGGTTGGCGACCACTCACACATATTTTGGGATTGCCCAATGTTGCTTCCTTTTTGGAAGGGGATAAAGAGCGAGATAAATAAAGTTCTGGGAATTAATATACTATTCACCCCAAGTCAGTTTCTTTTCGATCTAGCTCCTGAAGGCATGTACACAAGAGACCAAGAGCACTTGTTACATATACTCTTGATGACTGCTAGGAAAATGGTGACAATAAAATGGTTGAATCCACAGCCACCTACAGTGGCACAGTGGAAACAGAAGCTGAGGGAGGTGTATGCAATGGAGGCTCTAACGGCTCAATTGCAATTAAAGTTTGATGTTTTTGTGAGGAGATGGCTACCTATTGCAGGATACCTCTCTAATTGAGGGGAATCCTGTGGTACGATGGAATGTCTTAACTGTCCTTTTATTTATTTATTATTTTTCACCAATCAGTCTGTCATGTATGATCTGTGATGTTGTCAAGGAATGTTTGTGTTTCTCTTCAATAAAAACAAAGTTAAAAAAACAAAAAAAAAAAAAAAAAAACAACAGCTTCTCAACAGTGCTGGGTTTCAGGCGGTTTAATTTGTTTGAAATAATTTCGCCTGCTTTAGAAACGATCATTTCACAGCGCACAGATAAGGCTGGGGTACAAGGAAAAGATACCGCTAGTTTGTACACGTTAGGAAATAAATTCCTTTTCTCCCTGCAATACTCAGAATATATTGCAAGCAAACGCACAATAAAGTCCCAAGACAAGTGGTGTGGGGGGGAATCCATTGCGTTTCACGGCCCCTTTTATTTTGAATCGCACACCAAACCCGCGAACCCTTTCCTGAATCAGTGACGTGCTCGCGAGGCTTCGAACGTCATCACATACGTCATCAACACAAGCCTCGATACGCGCTTCATAAAAATCATCCTCGATTACTCGACACACGCTTCGAAGCCTCGACACGGGAGGACACATCACTACTTATTGTTAATACCCCAGGTTAGAGTGAGCACCACCCGCTGTACTTTTGGGTGCTAAGCACCTGTAAAGGGGGGGGGGGGTGGTGGTTTTTAATGTGTTCTTTTCTTTGGTGCCACTGAGAGTCCTTGTTGATCCCTGTGTAGCTTTGTTTAAATAAATTCTTTACTTTGCCTTATATCGTGTCATGGTTTCTGTGTGACTGCACCCTCACTTCCCCAAACCTGTTGCATTTATGTTATGTCCCACCCCGTGCCAATAGGGGGCGTAACAATGGGATTGAAAGCAGAGTCGCAGGTCTCTCCCTCCTCGGAGACGAGCTGATCAAGCCGGTGAATCCAGTGCTGTGTTTGCCCGAAGACGTGCTGCAGAGAGTCGGCCTGCAGCCTGACCTCCTGAGCTACATTATATACACACAGGCACACACACACACACACACACACACACACACACTGCCCTGCTGAGCACAGCCATCACCCGTGCTGGATGTCAGGAGCAGAGAGAGGACCACCACACATCCTAGTCCACATTTCACACGCAGGCTTCTGACTCTGCTCACGAAGGAGAAGGTGTGAAAGTCTCTGAGCTTTTCTGTCTTCAAACCTTCAACCACTCGTTATCCATTCACGTCAGGGTTCTACGGGTTCGCTGCGAGAAAATGATGAATTTGAGAAATGGTCTTAGACGGAGATGTAACCTTTTGTTATGAAAAAGGCCCGGAACTCATTAAACAACATTCCTTAACTTTTGTTCATTATGTCAGTTTGAATGAAAACTTATCTGTGGCCCAGGAAACAGGTGTGGGAATGTTTCAGCCTCTTTCTTGCTCTCGTCACCTATTCATCAAACCAAGGAGGTTACTACTGCCATTATTTGTTTATCTGACCAGAGGAAGAGACGCTGCTTCTCCTTCCTCTTTCGTTCTGCTTGATCTGAGGTAGATTCAGTTTTTACTCGACAGTTTTGCACATTTAACTTTGAGGGAGTTGACAGATCGTGAGTGGGACAGATCAGACGAGTTCAGCTCAAAGGTTCAAGTTAGGTTTTCTGTCATCATCTCTTCTTCCCCAGGACAACCTGTTCCTAATTAAATAACCTGGGCAAACTATTAACTTTCTTCTCCTTATCGTAGAGCAGTCAAATCAACAATGTGCTCCAAATTGTAATGGATTCTCCCTTGGGTCGGTCCCCTCACCACAGAATCTCACAGAAACCGGCTCAGTAGATTTTGAGTCATCCTGTCATGGCGGAGATAATCACATGTCTCACAGCTGGAAGTACAACAACGGGACATGTTGCAAATAACAACAGTTCTGTTCATGTCACTGTGGTTTTAATAAGAAACTCTACAGAACAGAGAGATTGTTACTTAGGAAAGTGTTGGAGGAAGGAGACAGGAGGAGCTGGAACACATGATGGTGTCTCATCATCGGTTCGTTTAATGTCTTATCCACAGGCTCAGCTGATTTAAATCCACGTGGATCAGTGCTGGGTTGTGTTGCCGCTGTGGGCAGAGGGTTGTGTTTGTCTTCACTCTGTGTGTAGAGGATTTCCAGTCTTATGTTCAGATCAAACTAAACAGATTCTGTGAAAATGGCTTTTGAAATATTTAACATTTATGAGCTTTGTCAAACTTGTTGATTTGCACTCGAACGTCCCTGTTGTTACGAACTGGAAGTGAATCCGATATTAAAGCTTCAGTTCCCCTATTTAACATTTCTCAGCCTTGTGTAAACATTGAATTAATGATTGAATCACATTATGAGGTTGTGGGTTTACACATTAACACCAATCAGAGGAGGTTTACAGGATAATAAATGACAACACAGTGAAACACAGGTGTAATAACAAAATGTCTTCATAGGAGAAGTTATACATGTTGTGTTTATGACTAACAATCATACATCTAAAGTGTTATAAACTATTTGTTAAACGCCTGACTGATAAATATTATTGTGTTTTCGTTCCTATGCAGATTCGACTAATGTCATCTTGGTTTTAAGTTATTCCTCATTTCTGGATCAAATGTGTCTGAACAAGAATCTAATGATCCTGGATTTGTGGGCTGCTATGATTGTTTTTATGTTTGTTTATATTTTATTTCATTTATACATATGGAAACTTTAAAGGATTAAAAAAATGATAATCTAATGATAATAAAATTGAATCTAATGCAAAAATACAACCATCTAATTTATAAATGAGAAATAAAAATGTGAAATTTCATAAAAATATCAATTTAATTATTAAAACCTATTGGTTTAAAATAATTCAACCCAATCTAATGAGGTATAACCATATAGTAATTACAAAATATGTATAAACATGAAAAAAATGAATTTCTAATTTCTTTATGTAGGTATTTGCTGATGCTACCATTTGTTTTTCATATTATTTCCATACATCTTTACATGTTTATATACATATCTTGGAGAGAGAAGCATCCTTCAGGTTCATTGTAATTGAATATGAAGATAATGTAGATCTTTGAATCCTGAAACTATCTCTGATACATTTTGATAGGATGTCTGTCTGCTATGAATCATGGGAGATGGAGTTCTTCACCAGAAACTATACAAACTCATTTAACCTTGGTGAAATCTCAGAGGCCTCATCTGTTACAGTAGAAGAATCATTAACTGATTTCCTCAGACACACAGAAACCAACCTGCTCCCTGATTAAATGATGAATCGACTCGGAGACACTGATCAGTGATTAAAGGTCTTTGATAAAAGGAAAGAATCCGTTGTTTCTTCAATCTGATTATTTGCTGGTTCCTCAGTTTTCATGGAGTTTAAACATGTTTGTGTTTTTGACAGCTTGTTGACAAGTTAAAATTATTTAACCATCTAACCTTACATCTATAACTAACTCAACTGAAACTGGTTGGTTACTAATACTACTGTGCCTGAGGTTCGGTGAGTGAATAACTTCTTGTCACAGAGAAACAATTGAAGCAATTTGATAAAATAAAATCAACACAGACATGAACTGAAACAATATTAGTGAATATAGACAAACGACTCCAGTAAAAACCGATAAAAGAAAAACCTTCATGGGAAATAAAGTGGAACAAACATCTGTTTACCTCTGTCTAATGATGACACAACAAAACAACTTCTTCTGATCAGAGGTTCACAACCGTTTTGTATCTGTAAACATAAGTCACTTGTTTCAATAGTAAAAAAACCAAACCCCTTAAGAACACACACACACACACACACACACACAGACACACACACACACACACTGAACAGAGAACTCATATCCTGAAACATGAGCGTTTAACCTTCACTGAGAAAAAGCAACAGTGATAATAAAAAACATTTGTACAATAATTTCATATTTCAGCCTTTTGCCACTTTTCTGTCGTATTTAACTGTAAAGTGAATATTTCAGGGTTTTGGGTCAAATCTTCAGTTCTGGAAAATACCTGTCAAACAATTATATACAGTCATATTTAACAGTGCAAGATTATTGCTTGGACATAACCTAAATAATTGCCGATAAATTGAATCATCACTTGATCACATGTCTCCGGTATCCATGTTCACAGTGGGTGTGTTTTGGGCGACCTGGTGGTCACGTGACCACATTATGCCGGACAACACTCAAACATGTCATAGCTTCATAAACACACAACCTAGATACACACATACAAAAGATGCTACAAATATGAACTATATGAGGCGACAAGCTGCTGAGACACTTTCAACCACACGGTGCTGTTTGATTGTTTGGGCTTCGACCACTAAACAGACCAAACCAGTGGAACCTGAGTCGTTGATCCTGAGGAGCTTCTCCTGGTCTGATCACACAGGTCTTCTGACCATGCTACGGCAACTTCCAACACAACACAACTGTCTCAGTTCATCACACACAGACACACACACATACACTGAGTCCTATCCCCTATAAGCACCAAACCATGGAAAGAACAAATCATGAGAACGAGCTTTTTTAAAATACTTTTTATTATCTTTAATGTATTTACAAAAGAAAAGTAAGTAAAAAGAAAACAATTCCAGAAGTAAACATGTCGTCCTGCTGTAAGGACGTAGTTCTGCTCCGTCCTGTCCCCCGGGGGGGGGGGGGGGGGTCTCCCCTCCTCAATTATCCTGGAACTTCACCTCCCGCAGCCAGGAGAAGAAGGCCGTGACGGTCTTTAAGGCCACGCCATGACCCAGCTGCTCGGCCGGGTCGCTCATACACTTGAAGAACATCCGGAGAAGGTCTGGAGAACAGAAACATGTCAGTCATCGTTTCAGCCGTGACCAAACGGAAATAAATCACATTTTTCTGTGAAGTGAGACCGATTCCTAATCTTATCCATTCAATTAATGCGATTTGTATTTCGATAGGAACCCAAAAATGTATGGTTTAGAAATTACTGAAGACGGCATTGTGTTTTGCAAAAGTGAATTGGAGTCGGAGTGATGTTCCTCTAATGACCAAATCAAGTTAATGTCAGTGGAGAACAAATGTGAGATTCAAAGTTTTAATCCAAATTCTTCCAAATGTCCTTAAAGGGCTTAAAAAATAAACGGAAAACGGAAAATCTACAATTCCATATAACAAGGCGAAGTTTCTTCTGCTGGTGAGAATCATGTGACAAGAAGCAAAGCTCCAGAGAAGCTTCTAAATGGAGCTTGGAGTGAACTCTGATGCAGAACTTACTTGGAGGCTTATCGAGGGTGACAATCAGCTCCTGAAGGTCTTTAAGAGCTTTCGTCTGTTGCTCCCTCTCCGAGTGCCGGGACTCCAGTTCCACAGGCAGGCCCTTCTGAAGGAGGGCGGCGTGCACTGGACAGGTGGTGTTTTCTGCACAGTGAAGCAGGAGGCAGAGTCAATTCATCCGCTCGGCAGAGAGTACATATTGTAATCAGCGGTCTCTCTGCTCCGGCTGGTGGGGAGCTTACCTTTCACTGCTGCCTGGCACACAGCCGCCATCAACTCCCTCAGGTAGGGAGACGAGCTCTTCTCAGGTCTCTCCTGCTTCTTCTGAGAAACAGAGAGCAGAGGAGGTGAGGAGGAGGAGGAGGTTATCATTGGTTTAGTCAGTTTGTCAGCAGGATTCATTCATTGTATTGATGAGATCTTATCAACAGTCGTGGACCAACATTAGCCTCAAGGTCCGAAATAGAAGTAGAAGTATAAGTATAACTCAGCCCCGCTCCGTCTGCCCTTCAGGATTTTTACCACTAACTCGCAGAGACGGGTTGATGTCACTTTTCGTACCTTCACACAGTTGAAGATGTCCTTGTCCCTGGTCAAGTCTTCCAGCATGAGTCCCATCATCTGGTTCTGCAGCTCCCAGGGAGACCAGCTTCCCTCAGACTGAGTCGCCTCAGAGCTAGAGGCGTCTGAATGAAGACACTGGAGCTTCTGTTCAAGTGGAGACAACATGGATATGGTGAGGAAGTATAGAAGAGAAGGACGGCGTGGAAACAATAAAAAAAACATTAGAAAGTAAATTCATTAGAAAACAAAGACGTATGTCCAAGACTTATACTTTGATTCTTCCCTTTAAGAGGGTTTATCTATGAAATTGAAATAAAAAATCAGTTCAATTTGACTGGATCTCAGCACCTTCAAATCGTTAAATTGCAGGAGCTTCTCGACCATGGACGGGGACTTCCTCACGATCGTCTTCTCGGCTGAGGACAAGTCAGAAGACTCTGACTCCCTGTCTGAGGGACGTTCACTGGCCCGTGGAGGTGGGAGATTGAACTGGGGGCTGAGCGAGGCGGGGCGGGGAAGCTCCGGTCCACTAGTGGGAGGAGTGGGCTGAGCCTCCGGTGTCTCCACGGGGGCTTCAGGCTGCACAAGCCCAGGTGAGGGAGACCTCTCACCAACTGGCTGCAGCTTTAGCGCATCATCTGGAAGAAGGAAAAGTACAGATGAAAACATGTCTTCAGAATTCAGACAGCAAAAGGTGATATTTGTATCACAAACTACACTTAACAGTTCTTCACATATAAGTAATGTAATAAAAAAAATATAAATCTGTTTACAAGCTGTGACATTTTGTGACTGTGACAGGTTCAAGTTCAACAAGCCTCCTAATTAATGGAGATGTGGGCTTTCCAAGTTTATAACTTAGGGGTCCTCTGACTTTGACTGGTCATATCTCTTTTAACATAAAATAAACAACCACAGTCACAACAGTGTGATGAATGGCAGAGAGTGAATGTGTCAGTATTATCGTCCTGTCTGTCCCGTGTTGGGCAGTGACGTGTGTCTCACCAGGCTGTGAGCCGCTGCTGCTGAGCTCCTGCTCAGGTTGGTCCTTGTTGACCGCTGATGACGGTGATGGTGTCTTGGTGATCAGCGGCTTGTTGTTGCGCTTCCTGCGCTTCCTGGCCTTCTTGCCTGAACTGCTTTGACTGGGGGGGGGACGAATAAACAAAGAGTCAGGAAGGATGTCAGTGTAAATGAGAAACTCTGAATATCAAGCTTTTCACCCAATTTGGAACTTCTACAAATTATTATCACTGACCTAAACAGAAGTGAAACAAAACCCTAATAACAAAACTAATTATTTTTAAGTCAATGGAAACTAGTTAATCAGAGTTATAGATATCCTGCTGACAGGAGAGATAATTATCAGAATCACAGAGACACTCTCCTCATGTTTCAGAGAAACCTAACACCAACAGGATCCTGAAAATCAGACAGCGTTGTCATCTCATACCTTTCCAGAGTTATCCTGGCTTCAGAGTCTTGGTTCGGTGGAGGAGTGGGAACCTGTGCAGGACTAGAGGCCTGGGGCTGGAGTGCAGCAGGGGGCACGAGAGAGGGCTCATGGGCCGCTGTCTCCAGCTCAGTGCCCCTCTCTGCAAGGCCGTTCAAAGCCTTGGGAGCCTCCGGTGTCTCCACGGGGGCTTCAGGCTGCACAAGCCCAGGTGAGGGAGACCTCTCACCAACTGGCTGCAGCTTTGGCTCATCATCTGGAAGAAGGAAAAGTACAGATGAAAACATGTCTTCAGAATTCAATCAGCAAAAGGTGATATTTGTATCACAAACTACACTTTACAGTTCTTCACATATAAGTAATGTAATAAAAAAATATAAATGTGTTTACAAGCTGTGACATTTTGTGACTGTGACAGCTTCAAGTTCAACAAGCCTCCTAATTAATGGAGATGTGGGCTTTCCAGGTTTATAATTTAGGGGTCCTCTGACTCTGACTGGTCATATCAGATTCTAAGTCTTAAAGAGGATCTAGACTGCAGGCCTGACCTGGCTGTGTCCTGGTCTCCACGTTCCTCGGCTCCTCCTGCTCTTCTTTCGTTGCCTCCTTCTGCTGAACGGGTTCTGGATCCTGCTCGGCTTTTTGAGGCACCAAGTTTTGCTGAAGAAAAAAAAAATGTACAGAACCACAATGACTTCAAAGCTGAATCAGACAGATTCTGTAGTGTAAAACAGATTTCTTTGCTCTTTATCTTTGACAGATCAGAGAATTTAGGAGCATGTGGGTCTTATCACACAGTGCTAGATCCATTTCAGCATAAACAGAGGAATCAGTCGATCACAGAGGAATATTCGAATGACTGGGGACTGATGAATTCATTAAAGATCAATAGTTATCAGGTCTTCCTCAGGTTTCTTCCATTTTCCCCCGTTCAATGTTTCTATAGAATTTTCTTACATTTCTTTGCCATGATCTATCTATCTATATCAGTCCTTCTAAAAAGCGATAGAACTCCTTAAAAACAGCAGTGTAGATATTCATTAAACAGAATATGACCTGAATATCCAGTCTCATGTTCCTGGTCATCTGAGAGATCGGTGAAATAAATCTCTGTGGTAAAATCCTTCTTACTTTGAAGAATTTGAATGTTGGACTCTTTGGAATTGTGCAAATGAAAGAAAAATCGAGACCCACTCACCAAGATCAGGTCTATGGTGTCCTGCAGCATATACCGTATCCGAGGGGACGTCTTCCCCTCTGTGACGATGTCTTCCATAGACTTAAAATAGTGATCCATCTGAGAGTGGTGAGACACAGAGGGAGAGAGACAGTTAATTTGAGACATGAAGGTCATGTTCAGCTTGACTCAATTCAATCCACCAGACAGCAGGTTGCAGATATTATTGTTCTACAGAGTTGATCAATTGTTCAGTTTATCACTTGGAACAGTCCTGACCGCCCGAGATGAAACTGGAACATTCCATCAACAGCAGCATGAAACCGTGATAGCCAGAAACAAAGGGAGGCAATTCACTGTAAGCGTCATGTTGGTGGGATGAAAGCAGAGACATGAACTGATCTTCAGCTGCACTAATGTCAAAAACGCTGCTGAAAAAAAGTTCACATCACATCTTCATCCCTGCAGACAACGCATTTCTCTTAATATTTAATTTTGGAAAGGGAAACCAGCCATTATCCTGTAGATTATATTTGAAGATTTCAATCTGTAGCCCTTCAGACCTTTTTAAGACCTTAATAAAAAAAAATTAAGATTTATGTAAAATGTACTACCACCAGCTCACCTTGGTCTCATCAAGCTCAAGGTCCTTGCTGATGGTGGTGAGCAGGACGCACAGACACTCTAAAGCCAATTCGTCTTGGTTCATCAGCAGCTTGTCCAGGCAGTCATGCACGATGAAATCATTCAGCATCTTGACCTTGTACAGTTCACCGATGAACTTTATGTTTCCGATGTAACGCCGCTGGGAAAAGTCCTTGACCACATCCTCCACCTTCTCTTTCTGAAACTCCATATGACAGCGGCTTATCAGCAGCTTGCGGAAGTTGACTGTGTCTTGGGGTTTGTCAGTGCAGGGCACTGTGAGCTGCACATGAACAGTAAGTGGAAAGAAGTCAGTAGAGAACATAAGCAGTCAAATAAAATAAATAATTTGTTTTCATATATCAACAAATTCACATCTTCGTATCTGGATTATTTTGATTTTAATGACTAATATATGTAAGGTTATGTTATCAAATGATGGCAGACAGAAAATGTAATAGTTTCTCTAGAACTCTTGTTAATAGAGTCTATAATTAAGGATATGCACGTTTAATAAATTGTGTGTTTTAAAGCATTATTTGTGACTGATTTTCAAACTCCTTAATAAATAGTGTGTGTCGTCTGGTGTAGACTCTAGAGGCAACAAAACAATAAAACCTCATTATCACAGTGTACTGAATTGTGTTACTTTTCACAGCATTATTCTGCATCAAGGCGGAGCTGAATATGAACCAATTGATCCATTTGCTGCATAAACATTTAGCAAGTTTTTGATTGACACACTTCATGCACACCCCTCCGATAGATGGTTAAAAGATTAAACTTAATTCCTCCATTGTTTTTTTGCATCTGATGAATTTACAGTTTATGAAAAAGCTGTATTTATGTACTTCTCCAAATCCAATTCAAACAGTTACTTTACAAACACAAGACTCTCTCGTTCCAAAGTCGACACACTTCTCTGCTCAACTAAGCGACCTGCTTACCGTGGCGAGGCAGCTGCACATCTTGGCGTAGGTCACCAATAAGCAGGTCTCGTTCATGGCTTGGTCGAACACCAGGTCCATGACTCCTTGGAGCTGCTCCTCTGTGGCGATGGGCGAGTCCTTCACCTGCTTCACCAGCAGGAGGAACTTCTGAGGCTTCTGCCAGTTCAAGATACTGCTGACCTTCTTCAACAGGTCCTGAGGGGAATAGCTCACAACAAGTTTAAACTCTGACGTCTTCAAGCACAAAGACCATTCTCTCGCTCCACATGAAAAACTAGTCTTATCGTATAGCTACTAGTTATACGGAAATAAATACTGACAATGATTTATCTATATTTACAGATTTAAACTTCATTTGTACTGGAATTTCCAATACTTCAATCACGTAGACTAACATTAATTATCAGAAAAGTAATTTATATATATGCCCACTGCTTTGTGACTTTCAGTTTGTGTATATTTGGTCGTACCTGTGTTATATCTGCCTCTGGCTCTGCTGGGAGGCTTACCCTCTTCAGAACTGGTTTGCAGGCATTCCCTGATTTCTTTGGCTGAACATCAGGTGGCACAAGCCCAGGGGAGGTAGACCTCTGTGCAGCTGGCTGCAGTTTTGGCACAACATCTGGAAGAAGGAAAAGTACAGATGAATACATGTCTTCAGTATTCAATCAGCAAAAGGTAATATTTGTACCACAAACTACACTTAACAGTTCTACACATATAAGTAATGTGATATTTTTGACTCATTTGACTGGTCATATCTCCATTAACATGAGAAATGTTTCTCATATCATTTTAAAAGTTCTGGAGTTAAATCTGTTCGGTTAGATTGTTAAGAGTGGCACTCCTTCCTCTTAGGATCTGTGGAAATAGCTTAAAAGAATGGTGAGAGTGTTGGGTCAGACCTGGCCCTGGTTTGGTGTCGGTGGCCCCTTTTTTGTTCACCACGATTGGCTGAGTAGTGGGGCCGACGGCTTTAGGAGTCTGCTTGCCAGGCCGTTTGGAGTTCTTGAGACAAAAGAGACATAAGAGTGTGTGAGAGAGAGAGAGAGAGAGAGAGAGAGAGAGAGAGAGAAAGAGAGAGAGAGAGAGAGAGAGCGAGAGAGAGAGACAGCCTCACCTGTCGTGGGGTGGGGGGAGAGGAGCGGTGACCTCCAGGAGGCGATGAATACCAGCTCCTTCGACCCTCTGCCATGGTCTCCTCTGGGATGTCCCTGCCACGCTGATCGGGGTCCCGGTCACGGACCTGGGAGGACAATAACACAATGTGTGTCATAAATAACAATCATTAATATGGAAAAAGCTTTTCTGAAACAGTTCATGTTTCCAGAGGGAAATGGAAAGAAAGTCTTTTAATGGCAGCGTCCTCATTCATCCTGTTCTAAATCCTTCAATGTGTGTGAGTCAGCTGACATCATAAGCAAACAATTAATTATTCTATAGCTTTGTGTAAGAAAAATTTGTTTTTGCATTGTAATCATAACATATTGTAGCAATTAAATCTTAAAGTTAAACCAAATCATTTCAACTTAACATCTGAACTCAACTGAAATGAACCATTGAGCTCAGCTGAACCATTTGACTCAACTGACCTCAATTCAAATCTATTCAACTCGACTCGAGTCAACGACTGAACTGAACTGAGCTCAGGGATGTAGTTCCTAGAGCGGCCAACAGGAACTCCTAAGATACTCACCATTCTCTTAGCACCGGAGTACCCACGCTGTTCTGGGTAGTCAGGGTGTCTCCCCTCTGGACCAGGACGAGGTTCATAGGTGCGATGGTCCTGATATTGCTGAGTAGGCCTCACATAGGGTCGCCTGTGGTGATACTGCAAGTTAAGAGGAGAAGGAGAAAGTTATTATCAACAAAAAAAGGGAGGGAAATACAAACATTGTACAGAAATGGTGAACTTTTAGAATCAGTGGTATGATTTTATCTTATAACGTTCAAATTAAATTGTATGCATTTAATTTGAGCACATTTCCCACACATTCCACTATTAGATAGACAGATAGATAGATGGATACTTTATAAATCCCGTGGGAAATTCATGTTAATACGTTAACATGATGATAAATGAATTACAGAGTTCCCAAACATTTTCCGTTTCCAGTTTGCATCCTCACCCATTTATCCAAACAGCTGATTAGTTCCTCCACAAAGGAGGTTATGTTTTATTGTTACAGTTTCACTTTCAAAGGATTAGAGTGGTAATTTCCATAAACAGGTGAAATCTAGTGTGGATCCAGATTTTGTGAATCAAGGATTAGAGCGGAGCGCTCACACTGCTACCAGGCAACAATCTCTCCATCCCTCAGCTAAAGATCCAGGCTGATGAGCTGAAGCTTACTACACTATCTCTAACTACTGCGGGCGAGAGATTGGGCAAGCTTGACCGTGTGAGAGAGAGAGAGAGAGAGCCTCACCTGTTCTGGGCTGAGGTTAGAGGAGCGGTGACCTCCAGGAGACGATGAATCCCTGCTCCCTCGACCCTCTGCCATGGTCTCCTCTGGGATGTCCCTTCCACGCTGATCGGGGTACCGGTCACGGACCTGGGAGGACAATGACACAATGTGTGTGAGCCTTCAGCTGTGTTACACACTGCTAAGAACTATAAATTGAAATGAAACATAAATACAAGCAAATATGTAGAAATTGTATTATATTGTTTACATTTTTTCATTCTGTAAAATAAAACCAATACTGATATATCTATGAAAGGCTCTTCCCAGCTAACATCATGAGCAAAAATTAATTATTCTATATCTTTGTGTAAGAAAAATTTGTTCTTGCATTGTATTCATAACATATTGTAGCAATTAAATCTTAAAGTTAAATCAAATCTATTCAACTTAACATCTGAACTCAACTGAAATGAACCATTGAGCTCAGCTGAACCATTTGACTCAACTGACCTCAATTCAAATCTATTCAACTCGACTCGAGTCAACGACTGAACTGAACTGAGCTCAGGGATGTAGTTCCTGGAGCGGCCAACAGGAACTCCTAAGATACTCACCATTCTCTTCTCACCGGAGTACCCACGCTGTTCTGGGTAGTCAGGGTGTCTCCCCTCTGGACCAGGACGAGGTTCATAGGTGCGATGGTCCTGATACTGCTGAGGACGTCGCACATAGGGTTGTCTGTCGCGATACTGCAAGTTAAGAGGAGAAGGAGAAACTTATTATCAACACAAAAAAAAACATCAGCGAGGGAAATACAAACATTGTACAGAAATGGTGAACTTTTATGATCAGTGGTATGGTATTATCTAATAACATCCCAGTTAAATTGTATGCATTTAATTTTAGCACATTTCCCACATATTCAACTATTAACAAGTATATACACGTTAACATGATGATAAAGTAATTACAGAGTTCCCAAACATTTTCCGTTTCCAAATTGCATCCACACCCGTTTAACCAGACAGCTGATTAGTTACTCCACAAAGGAGGTTATGTTTTATTGTTACAGTTTCACTTTCAAGAATCTAGACGTTTAGAGTGGTAATTTCCATAAACTGGTGAAATCTAGTGTGGATCCAGATTTTGTGAAATAAGGATTAGAGCGGAGCGCTCACACTGCTACCAGGCAACAATCTCTCCATCCCTCAGCTAAAGATCCAGGCTGATGAGCTGAAGCTAACTCTACACTACCTCTAACTACTGCGGGTGAGACATTGGGCAAGCGTGAGCGTGAGATAGTGTGAGAGAGAGAGAGAGAGAGAGAGAGAGAGAGAGAGAGACTCACCTGTTGTTGGGTTGGGCGAGAGGAGCGGTGACCTCCAGGAGGAGATGAATACCTGCTCCCTTGACACTCTGCCATGGTCTCCTTTGGGATCTCCCTGCCAAGCTGATCAGGGTCCAGGTTACGGATCTGGGAGGACAATGACACAATGTGTGTGAACCGTCAGCTGTGTTACACACTGCTAAGAACTTATACATGATGTATCAAATCCACTAACCATGGATACAAGCTATAAATTGAAATAAAACATAAATACAAGAAAATATATAGAAATTGTATAATCCTTTTTACATTTTTTCATTCTGTAAAATAAAACCAATGTTGATATGTCTATGAAAGGCTCTTATCAGCTGACATCATAAGCAAAACAATAAATGTTTCTATAGAGATCAGATGTTAATATATTCAACTTAACATCTGAACTCAACCTAAATGAACCATTGAGCTCAGCTGAACCATTTGACCCAACTGACCTCAATTCTAATCTATTCAACTCGACTCGAGTCAACGACTGAACTGAACTGAGCTCAGGGATGTAGTTCCTGGAGCGGCCAACAGGAACTCCTAAGATACTCACCATTCTCTTAGCACCGGAGTACCCACGCTGTTCTGGGTAGTCAGGGTGTCTCCCCTCTGGACCAGGACGAGGTTCGTAGGTGCGATGGTCCTGATACTGCTGAGGACGTCGCACATAGGGTTGTCTGTCGCGATACTGCAAGTTAAGAGGAGAAGGAGAAACTTATTATCAACTAAAAAAGGGAGGGAAATACATACATTGTACAGAAATGGTGAACTTTTAGAATCAGTGGTATGATTTTATCTTATAACATCCCAATTTAAATTGTATGCATTTAATTTTAGCACATTTCCCAAATATTCCTCTATTAACAAGTATATACACGTTAACATGATGATAAATTAATTACAGAGTTCCCAAACATTTTCAGTTTCCAATCTGCATCCACAACCATTTTACCAGACAGCTGATTGGTTCCTCCACAAAGGAGGTTATGTTTTATTGTTACAGTTTCACTTTCAAGGAATCTAGATGTTTAGAGTGGTAATTTCCATAAACTGGTGAAATCGAGTGTGGATCCAGATTTTGTGAATCATGATTAGAGCGGAGCGCTCACACTGCTACCAGGCAACAATCTCTCCATCCCTCAGCTAAAGATCCAGGCTGATGAGCTGAAGCTAACTCTACACTACCTCTAACTACTGCGGGTGAGACATTGGGCAAGCTTGAGAGTGTGAGAGTGTGAGAGAGAGAGAGAGAGAGAGATAGTGTGAGAGAGAGAGAGAGAGAGAGAGCCTCACCTGTTGTTGGGTTGGGCGAGAGGAGCGGTGACCTCCAGGAGGAGATGAATCCCTGCTCCCTCGACCCTCTGCCATGGTCTCCTCTGGGATGTCCCTGCCACGCTGATCAGGGTCCCGGTTACGGACCTGGGAGGACAATGACACAATGTGTGTGAGCCGTCAGCTGTGTTACACACTGCTAAGAACTTATACATGATGGATCAAATCCATTAACCATGGATACAAGCTATAAATTGAAATAAAACATAAATGCAAGAAAATGTATAGCAATTGTATTATCTTGTTTACATTTTTCATTCTTTAAAATAAAACCAATGCTGATATGTCTATGAAAGGCTCTTATCAGCTGACATCATCATTCCAATTAAATTGTATGCATTTAACTTTAGCACATTTCCTACACATTAAACTATTAACAAGTATATACACGTTAACATGATGATAAATGAATTACAGAGTTCCCAAACATTTTCAGTTTCGAAAAATTGCATCCACACCCGTTTTACCAGACAGCTGATTAGTTCCTTCACAAAGGAGGTTATGTTTTATTGTTACAGTTTCACTTTCAAGGAATCTAGATGTTTAGAGTGGTAATTTCCATAAACTGGTGAAATCTAGTGTGGATCCAGATTTTGTGAATCAAGGATTAGAGCGGAGCGCTCACACTGCTACCAGGCAACAATCTCTCCATCCCTCAGCTAAAGATCCAGGCTGATGAGCTGAATCTAACTCTACACTACCTCTAACTACTGCGGGTGAGACATTGGGCAAGCGTGAGAGTGTGAGAGAGAGAGAGAGAGAGAGAGAGAGAGAGAGAGAGAGAGAGAGAGAGAGAGACTCACCTGTGGTGAGCTGAAAATAGAGGAGGGGTAATTTCGAGGAGGTGAAAAATACCAGCCCTCTCGACCCCCTTCCATGATGTCCTCTAGGATGTCCCTGCCAGCCTGATTGGGGTCCAAGCTACGGACCTGGGAGGACAATGACACAATGTGTGTGAGCCGTCAGCTGTGTTACACACTGTGAAGAACTTATACATGATGTATCAAATCCACTAACCATGGACACAAACTATAAATTGAAATAAAACATAAATACAAGAAAATATTTAGAAATTGTATCATCATTTTTACATCTTCATTCTGTAAAATAAAACTAAATTAAATTGTATGCATTAAATTATAGCACATTTCCCACACTTTCAACTATTAATAAGTATATACACGTTAACATGATGATAAATGAATTGCAGAGTTCCCAAACATTTTCAGTTTCCAAATTGCATCCACACCCATTTTACCAGTCAGCTGATTAGTTCCTCCACAAAGGAGGTTATGTTTTATTGTTACTAGAGTTGCAAAGGGGCGATTTTTTTTTTTTACTTTCCGGAAACTTTCCATGGGAATATTCAGCTCGGGAATTTTGAAAAAAAACACACAAATTAAACACAGAGCAACAATAACATCATTCAAAACTCTTTTTTAAAGATGTATGGAATGCAGCACACACTGCACGTTGAATTTCAACCTTGCACTGTGCATTTCTCCATCACATATGCAGATAATTCCCAGCATCCTTCACACTACAGCAGGGCTATTGAGGCCTGCTGGAGTGTGCAGGACCAGTCAGGTAAGTTTCGATGATATTACTGGGGAAAATATATTAGCATGCTGATTGAGGATTGTTCATCTGTTCATCCAGCCTATTTCTATTCATTTATCCATCAATTATAAACATTTTTAAATATGATTCCAATTGGCCAACTATTTATATCTCTGGCATTGCTTTAGTGTTTTTTTACAAGCTTTTTTCTCATCTTATTCTATAGAGGAATGCCAAGTGTACTATCTCATGGATGGAGACATTTCACCCCAGCCAATGTAGAAGGAAAGGCTGTGTCATTTGCAAATACTGTGCAAAGACCTACGTTAAGAATGACACAAAGATGCAGAAGCATATAGTCAAGTGCCCAAAGTTTCCTCAGGGCTCAAATCAGCCTATGACAAAACAAAATGTGTATAGTTATGTCTCTATAGGACAAGGTAACTACAGTTAGTATAAATTATCCACACAATTTCCAGTTTATTCCTGTTGATTCCTGTTAATTCCTGTATATTCCGGTATATTCCCGTTAATTTCCATGGAAAGTTTCCAGCTTTGAATATTCCCGGAATATTGCAACCCTAATTGTTACAGTTTGGCTTTCAACAGATCTTGATGTTTAGAGTGGTAGATTCCATAAACAGGTGAAATCTATTGTGGATCCAGATTTTGTGAGTCAAAATAAGTATTTTTAGGGAGGTGTCATCATTCAGTTATATCAGAGAATGGGTATTTTATCTGTGTTTAATGTGAGCCGTCTGCAGAACATATTTGAGTACATGCTACTGATCCTAATATGCAATATAGTGATAACCTGTAAAAAAGGTTCCCCTACCCCTGAAAGAGAGCAAACATTAACTGTAAACAGGTCAGTGTGTTTTCTTTCACCTGTGGGAAGTTGCACTTTGCAGCCTTCTTGGAACGGCAAGGCTTGGGCTTTGTGGAAGGCATATTAGTGGGTTAGACAGATGTAAGGAATCTGTGAGTATGGAGGTTGTGTTTGTCACGATGTAGGGCCTAGCAGTCTGTATCTGAGTCCTCTGGAATTACTGTAGGTAAGATGGGAGAGAAACACAGAAGACATTAAGTAGGATCCCAGAGACAGCCGACTCATTTGTGCATGCTGCCATGCCTTAATCATGTGGATAGAAGGAAGTTTTAACATTTGGTTTTCCATATGTGTCTATTCATTCTGTCGGGAGAACTGCTACTGGATAGACGTAAGTCTTTGAGGTGTCCTAAGAAATTGTTTCTCAACCAGCGAACGTGGTAAAGTTGACTGTTATTGCAATTTATTGTTTTGGCTATTATGCCAATTTATTTGTCTTATTAAAAACTATACATTTTTTCGCTCTTTTGTTTTATTTAATATTTTCATTGTTAATTCTCCCCTTTTGGGCCTTCTTTTTGGGAAAATAAAAATTCCAATCACAAACTACATCTCCAAGACCTGAGAGTTTTTTTACCTAGCTCAACCGCTCTCCTACATATACCTTTAACACGCATGCACAGGGGAAAACTACTGGCAGTTTCTAGCCCCAAGCCGGTTTCAAGGTTGCCCTCATCACCTTTATTTAATTTTAGACATATTTTTCTTATTTTAGATATTTTTCACGAAATTCAAGAGTAATCTGGAAATGTGTTGAAATATCAAAGCGAATTTCGCGGACCCCCTGCAATGCCATCGCAGACCACCAGGGGGCCGCGGACCCCCGGTTGAAAACCCCTGATCTAAAGTACAAACAAGTTCAGTTTTCAGACGACTTAACCATTTGGCCAACACAGTGAGGAATTCTATTAAGTTTTACCAATAACCAGGGAAGAATTCGTGATCTTCTGTTTTGCATGCAGGTACCAGCAAACTGATATGATGTTGATGGTGAAAGAACAGAAGCAGGAGGGAATTTAGAGTTTGGTAAATTACCTGAATATGGGTCAGTCGAGGACCTGTAGCAAACTGCTTGAGTGTGAGGAGAGGTCCAGACTGACACTGACATTACTGATTGATTGAGACAGTTCAACAAAGGAAAATGCCTCTAATGACTACATTTAAAGGCAGATTTAAAATCTGCCCTTAAACTTAACGAACAACATAGGAAAAGGACTCTGATGACATAGATCAGGGGTTTTCAACTGGTTTTGTCCCAGGGACCACCATTCGGACTACAAAATAATCCGCGTGCGCGTGCCTACGTGTGTGTTTGCGTGCATGCATGTGGATAGAAGGAAGTTTTAACATTTGGTTTTCCATGTTGGTTTCATTTAAAAACCTCAAACAAATCTAGAAAAATCTGTGTAAAAAACAACAAAAACGGTTGATTTTCAGTGCTTAAGAATTGATATGATGATGATGGTGAAAGAACAGAAGCAGGAGGGAATTTAGAGTTGGGAAAATTACCTGAATATGGGTCAGTCGAGAACTTGTAGCAAACTGCTTGAGTGTGAGGAGAGCACCTGAGTGACACTGACATTACTGATTTATTGAGGCAGTTCAACAAAGGAAAATGCCTCTAATGACTACATTTAAAGGCAGATTTAAAATCTGCCCTTAAACTTAACGAACACTATAGGAAAAGGACTCTGATGACATAGATCAGGGGTTTTCAACTGGTTTTGTCCCAGGGACCACCATTTGGACTACAAAATAATCCGCGGCCCACTGATGTGCCTATGTGTGTGTGTGTTTGCGTGCATGCATGTGGATAGAAGGAAGTTTTAACATTTGGTTTTCCATGTTGGTTTCATTTAAAAACCTTAAACAAATCTAGAAAAATCTGTGTAAAAAACAACAAAAACGGTTGATTTTCAGTGCTTAAGAATTGATATGATGATGATGGTGAAAGAACAGAAGCAGGAGGGAATTTAGAGTTGGGTAAATTACCTGAATATGGGTCAGTCGAGGTTCTGTAACAAACTGCTTGGTTGTGAGGAGAGGACCGGACTGACACTGACATTACTGATTTATTGAGGCAGTTCAACAAAGGAAAATGCCTCTAATGACTACATTTAAAGGCAGATTTAAAATCTGCCCTTAAACTTAACGAACACTATAGGAAAAGGACTCTGATGACATAGATCATCACTCAGGAGCAAAAATCTGCCTATAATCTTTAAAAAAAAGCTGATGTGACATTTATCGTGATAATTCTTGATATATCACTCAGCCCTTGGACAATGTTTAGAATTCCAAATTGTCAATAAGTGATAAACACAACATGTTTAAAAAAGATATCCTACATGAATGAATGTTCTGACTCAGGTCTGGTTAGTCTTGCTCTCTTGATTGGAAGGAACCAATCAATATTAAGTGTAATTAAACAAAGAATGTTGGAAAATATCATATTTGGATACTTCTTACTATGCTTGTTGCTTTGGGAGATTTTGCCAAAAGGTTTTAATGTGTTAAGTCACACTTTGAGGTTTCTACGTATTTTTAGAGGTTTCTACGTATTTTTACCCTGTTAAAAGGGTTTTTAGTAGTTTTTCCTTACTCTTGCTGAGGGTTAAGGACAGAGGATGTCACACCCTGTTAAAGCCCTATGAGATGAATTGTAATTTGTGAATACGGGCTATACAAATAAAATTTGATTGATTGATTGATTACTATTAAACTTATTGAGAGTTAAACAACTCAGGATCACACAAAATTTAACAAGAACTAATACAAACAATACCAATTGGAAACTCTTAGTCAGAAGTTATGACAATACAGTCATCAATATCCCTAATCAGGGACCCACTACCCTAACCCTAACCATAGGGACCCCTTGCCTAAACCTAAACTTTAACCCCTGAGCAGGGCAACTTACCTGAAATATCTCACCTAACTCCTTTGATATTATATACCAAAAACATAGATTCCACACCAGTTTGTAAATCTTTAATTTTGAGAGTACAGAACAGGAAGAAAGACCTAGAAAAGGCAGTAAGACCTCAAAGAAGGCAATTAATTCCCTGATATACCCAACCCAACTGGAAGATTATTATTTAGAGGACAAGAGATCCCTATAGGTGCGTGATTGGAGCCTATTGATATGGAATTGATGGAAAAGGAGTATGGGACTGAGTGCTTGATGGAAAACTGTGATGCCAAGGAACCAGGAAAGTTTACAAGGGGGAGGAGCTAGATGGGCTATATAAATGATTGCAACTCCTCGGCCAGTCTCAGACAGATACAATGCCTCAACGGAGAAAGATCAGGGACAAGCTCTTACAGAGAC
The DNA here is from genome assembly GCF_947347685.1 of Pleuronectes platessa. Taxonomy (NCBI): domain Eukaryota; kingdom Metazoa; phylum Chordata; class Actinopteri; order Pleuronectiformes; family Pleuronectidae; genus Pleuronectes; species Pleuronectes platessa. The sequence goes on from NC_070638.1 coordinate 3,993,309, forward strand.
CCACCATGGGGATGACTTACCACTTAATTCGAACTGACATACTTACCTGCCCTAGCCTGATGAAGATACAAATATTTCGAAACGTCGCGACAGGGCCTCCAGACTCAAAGCAAAAATGACTTACCGTACTTACCTGACTAAGCCACCAACCCTCCCTCGGACGAGTGGAGAGACTCAACATATTTGTAAATTTGTATATAGTTCATTTGATGTTTATGTATCTGTAATAACAGCGTGTTTCACATGACTGTAAAAAACAGTGTGTTATTACAACATTATTAGTGGATACTTACGGTTATTTTACCAAGTGAGGGGCACCCTATGTTCCAGGCGTGCCCGTGCATTACGTTTGACCTGACCTGTCGGGTCAACGGATATTACCGTTTTCACCTAACCCTGGCCAGTGCCACCTGGGACGATCATTAGGATACCCCTCTAAAATCACTACTTACCAATTACGTCCAATAACCCTAACCCTAACCCACTAATTATTTTTAAGTCAATGGAAACTAGTTAATCAGAGTTATAGATATCTTGCTGACAGGAGAGATAAATATCAGAATCACAGAGACACTCTCCTCATGTTTCAGAGAAACCTAACACCAACAGGATCCTGAAAATCAGACAGCGTTGTCATCTCATACCTTTCCAGAGTTATCCTGGCTTCAGAGTCTTGGTTCGGTGGAGGAGTGGGAACCTGTGCAGGACTAGAGGCCTGGGGATGGAGTGCAGCAGGGGGCACGAGAGAGGGCTCATGGGCCGCTGTCTCCAGCTCAGTGCCCCTCTCTGCAAGGCCGTTCAAAGCCTTGGGGACTGCTTCACACAAGGCAGTGAAGGGTGACTGCTCCTCGGCTGAGGACAAGTCAGAAGAGACTGACTCCCTGTCTGAGGGACGTTCACTGGAGTCCGCCCGTGGAGGTGGGAGATTGAACGGGGGGCTGAGCGAGGCGGGGAGGGGAAGCTCCGGTCCACTAGCGGGAGGAGTGGGCTGAGCCTCCGGTGTCTCCACGGGGGCTTCAGGCTGCACAAGCCCAGGTGAGGGAGACCTCTCACCAACTGGCTGCAGCTTTGGCTCATCATCTGGAAGAAGGAAAAGTACAGATGAAAACATGTCTTCAGAATTCAATCAGCAAAAGGTGATATTTGTATCACAAACTGTGACATTTTGTGACTGTGACAGCTTCAGGTTCAACAAGCCAGACAGGGACTTTTTTTTTACGGCAACATTTTTTTGGAGGTTGCGAGTGTGAAACCGCCGCTGGAAGACCGATAACATAACGTTCTACAAAAGGTTCCACCTAAGTTCAAGGAGCCCTGCTGACATCAAACTTTGTAAGTGAACCGAAAGTGAAAATGTTCAGTGTGCAGCGAGTTCTGGGAAAAACTAGGCTGCTCCAAAGATGACATGGTCTGGCACTAGAGGCAATGAAACAGCAGTAAAATAAAATTCAACTTATCCTAGAGGGTCTAATGTTACATTTTTACAATTGGGTCTGTGATATGCCAAATTTGACCTATCACAGATCATAATTAAGGGAGATATGGTCTTTCCACGTTTATTATTTAGGGGTTCTCTGACTTTGACTGGTCATATCTCCATTAACATGAGAAATGTTTCTCATATCATTTTAAAAGCTCTGGAGTTAAAACTGCCTTGGTTAGATTGTTAAGATTGGCACTCCTTCCTCTTAGGATCTGTGGAAATAGCTTAAAAGAATGGTGAGAGTGTTGGGTCAGACCTGGCCCTGGTTTGGTGTTGGTGGCCCCTTTTTTGTTCAACACGATTGCCTGAGTAGTGGGGCCGACGGCTTTAGGAGTCTGCTTGCCAGGCCGTTTGGAGTTCTTGAGACAAAAGAGACAATAGAGCGTGTGAGAGAGAGAGAGAGAGAGAGAGAGAGAGAGAGAGAGAGAGAGAGAGAGCCTCACCTGTCGTGGTGTGGGGGGAGAGGAGCGGTGACCTCCAGGAGGCGATGAATACCTGCTCCCTCGACCCTCTGCCATGATCTCCTCTGGGATGTCCCTTCCACGCTGATCGGGGTACCGGTCACGGACCTGGGAGGACAATAACACAATGTGTGTGAGCCGTCAGCTGTGTTACACACTGCTAAGAACTTATACATGATGTATCAAATCCATTAACCATGGACATGAACTATAAATTGAAATGAAACATAAATACAAGCAAATATGTAGAAATTGTATTATCTTGTTTACATTTTTTCATTCTGTAAAATAAAACCAATGCTGATATGTCCATGAAAGGCTTTTATCAGCTGACATCATAAGCAAAACAATAAATGTTTCTATAGAGATAAGATGTTAATATATTCAACTTAACATCTGAACTCAACCTAAATGAACCATTGAGCTCAGCTGAACCATTTGACTCAACTGACCTCAATTCTAATCTATTCAACTTGAGTCGAGTTAACGATTGAACTGAACTGAACTTAGGAATGTAGTTCCTGGAGCGGCCAACAGGAACTCCTAAGATACTCACCATTCTCTCCGCACCCCGGGATGATGGATATTGTTCTGGGTAGTGAGGGTGTCTCCCCTCTGGCCCAGGACGAGGTTCGTAGGTGCGATGGTCCTGATACTGCTGAGGACGTCGCACATAGGGTTGTCTGTCGCGATACTGCAAGTTAAGAGGAGAAGGAGAAACTTATTATCAACTAAAAAAGGGAGGGAAATACATACATTGTACAGAAATGGTGAACTTTTAGAATCAGTGGTATGATTTTATCTTATAACATCCCAATTTAAATTGTATGCATTTAATTTTAGCACATTTCCCAAATATTCCACTATTAACAAGTATATACACGTTAACATGATGATAAATTAATTGCAGAGTTCCCAAACATTTTCAGTTTCCAATCTGCATCCACACCCGTTTTACCAGACAGCTGATTGGTTCCTCCACAAAGGAGGTTATGTTTTATTGTTACAGTTTCACTTTCAAAGAATCTAGATGTTAAGAGTGGTAATTTCCATAAACTGGTGAAATCTAGTGTGGATCCAGATTTTGTGAATCAAGGATTAGAGCGGAGCGCTCACACTGCTACCAGGCAACAATCTCTCCATCCCTCAGCTAAAGATCCAGGCTGATGAGCTGAAGCTAACTCTACACTACCTCTAACTACTGCGGGTGAGACATTGGGCAAGCGTGAGCGTGTGAGAGAGAGAGAGAGAAAGAGAGAGAGAAAGAGAGAGACTCACCTGTTGTTGGGTTGGGCGAGAGGAGCGATGACCTCCAGGAGGAGATGAATCCTTGCTCCCTCGACCCTCTGCCATGATCTGCTCTGGGATGTCCCTGCCACGCTGATCAGGGTCCAGGTTATGGACCTGGGAGGACAATGACACAATGTGTGTGAACCGTCAGCTGTGTTACACACTGCTAAGAACTTATACATGATGGATCAAATCCATTAACCATGGACATGAACTATCAATTGAAATAAAAGATAAATACAAGAAAATATATAGAAATTGTATCATCCTTTTTACATCTTCATTCTGTAAAATAAAACCAATTCTGATATGTCCATGAAAGGCTCTTATCAGCTGACATCATCATTCCAATTAAATTGTATGCATTTAACTTTAGCACATTTCCTACACATTAAACTATTAACAAGTATATATACATTAACATGATGATAAATGAATTACAGAGTTCCCAAACATTTTCAGTTTCCAAATGCATCCACACCCGTTTTACCAGACAACTGATTAGTTACTCCACAAAGGAGGTTATGTTTTATTGTTACAGTTTCACTTTCAAAGAATCTAGATGTTTAGAGTGGTAATTTCCATAAACTGGTGAAATCTAGTGTTGATCCAGATTTTGTGAATCAAGGATTAGAGCGGAGCGCTCACACTGCTACCAGGCAACAATCTCTCCATCCCTCAGCTAAAGATCCAGGCTGATGAGCTGAAGCTAACTCTACACTACCTCTAACTACTGCGGGTGAGACATTGGGCAAGCGTGAGAGTGTGTGTGAGAGAGAGAGAGAGAGAGAGAGAGAGAGAGAGAGAGAGAGCTTACCAAATACAACTTTATTTGGTACTATTGGTTGACACAACACATTGAAACACCTAATAAGTTATTTTTAAAATACACGTTTAGCCATGAATAAATAAATAAAATCACACAGGATAATCAGCATAAACAAGTTCTTGATCTGTCACAGAACATAAAACATCTTGAAAACACCACAGATCATTAAAAGAGTCCAGGTCACCTGCTGCTTTATAAAAAATAAAATCAACCAATGTTCTGGATTTTATCATGGTGATGCAGACAGGGACCGACTCAATGTGGACGTCTTGCTCTACCTTCCTCTTCCTGGTTATATACACGGCCATCTTAGCCTGCCCTAAAACAAAGTTTAAAAGCTGGCTTTTGTGTTTTTGTTTGCGAGTGTATTTAAAACCATAAATAAAAACCTGCTTGTTAAAAACCTCTTTAAAACTGGTAAAAACAACTTGTAAAAACAGAAACAAATCAGAGAGACGGTGACACTCATAAAAACAGTGAAAGAGGGTTTCTTTTACATTACAAAATGGGCATTTGTCTTCCACGGAGTTCTTAATTATTGATAAAAAAGCGTTCACCGCTATGACTCCGTGGAGCAACCTCCACTGGAGGTCTCCATGTCTCTTACTCAGTGGAGGTTTGTAAAGCGACCTCCACTGAGGTCCGGTTTCTTCTTCTGCGGCAAAATAACTCCTCCAAGGAGTGTCTCTCCGCCCGTTCAGCTTTTGAATGTTCAGTGTTTTTACCATTAGTCGGTAGAGATTCTTCCCGGAAGCTCCCTCCAGGGAGACCGGGCGAGCAGGCTGCACCAGAGGTCCAGAACAGTCCTTAAAATCCAGTGCCAGGAAAGTGGCGGGGAAAGGGTCCTCAAGATTGGGGGAAATAGACCCATCTTTAAAAGAGTTTAAAAGCAAGATGTCCTGATCCGCAAGTCTTGTCCTCCAGTGGCCAAGCACCCTCTCCATTGTCCGTTCTGATCGGATTCAAAGTTTGTTGGCCAGCCCTGTGGGGTCTTCCAGTTCAGGACCGGCTAGCTCCACCACCTGACCCAGCGTAGAGACCCCGGCAGCCTGCAGCAGTCTGAAGAGGGTGCCTTGTGCCCAGCGGGGGGGATCTAGAATGGTCCCGTGCAGGACAGGCTCTTGCAGCAGCCAGTGCAGGGAGTCCCCCTGTAGCCTTCGCTCTTTTTTTAACAGGTTCCACACTTTAAAAACACTCTTATAAAAACCAGGAAGAGATGGTGAGACTCTTGTTATCATTCATTAAAAACAGGCTAAAATCCAGACCCAGGCTGTTAAAATGTTGCAGGATGCACCGGGACAGAGGTCTCCACAGAGCGTCCCTTGGCCCGGTCAGCAATCTCTGTAAGAACTGAAGGCGGAAGGCAGCGCCCCTGCTGGCCAGATGGACCAGGCCCTGCCCCCCCTCCTCTATAGGAAGGAAAAGGACACTCTGTGGGATCCAGTGCATCCTGCCCCAAAAGAAATCTATTAAAACCCGTTGTACCTCTGCCAGGAGAGAAGGTGGAGGATCGACACAGGCCAGCCGGTGCCACAGGGTAGATGAGACCAGATTGTTTATTATTAATGTCCGGCCTCTGTACGACATTTTGGGCAACAGCCACTTCCATTTTTTAAGTCTGCCTTTGACCTTTTGTAGGACATTATTCCAATTTTTTTTGATGTGGGTCTCATCTCCCAGGAAGACACCGAGGTATTGGAGTCCTCCTTTCTTCCAGGCCAGACCTCCAGGCAGCCTGAGCCGATCCCCCAGCTTCTCTCCAACCATCAGAGCCTCGCTCTTCCCCCAGTTCACCTTCGCAGAAGAAATAAAACCAAAGTCATTTACAGTATCAGATAAAAGATCAATATCTTTTTGTGTGTTCACAAGTAAAATTAAATCGTCTGCATACACAGATAATTTAAAAGACACACTACACTGGGGGAAAAACACACCTTTTAAAACCTTCCTTAGCTTATGGAGCAGAGGCTCGATGGCCAGAGAGTACAACATCCCAGAGAGAGAGCAGCCCTGTCTCACCCCTCTCCCAATGTTAAAAGGAGCACTCAGCCCACCATTTATTTTAAGAACACTCGCAATGTCTGTATAGAAAACCCGGATCATGGCTATAAAACCTGGGTTGAACCCAAAAGCAGCCAGAGTTTGCCATAAGTACTGGTGTTCAACCCGGTCAAAGGCCTTTTCCTGGTCTATGGAAATAAGACCAGTCTCTATTGCCAATGAACTGGAGAGGTCCAAAACATCTCGAATCAAAGTGACATTGTCACTTATGAGCCTGCCGGGTACACAGTAAGTCTGGTCAGGGTGGATGACGGACGCCATCACCTCCCTTAGTCTGAGGGCCAGAGCTTTGGACAGCATTTTGTAATCCGTGCACAACAGAGAGACCGGCCTCCAGTTCTTTAACTCTTGAAGGTCTCCCTTCTTCGTCAGCAGGGTGATGACGGCCCTCCTGCAGCTCAGAGGTAGCCTTCCATTGTGTAAACTGTCGTTGACTACCTCGAGCAGATCCTGTCCTAGGATGTCCCAGAAGGACTTAAAGAAATCAGCAGGAAGGCCGTCTATCCCTGGAGCTTTGCCGCTCTGCAGGCTCATGGTGGCTCTGTGCAGCTCTTCTTTCGTAATGTCTGCAGCTAGCTCCGTGTTGCTGTTCCTGCTAACCTGAGGGAGACCATTCAGAAAACTGCTGTGCACATCTGGATTACTTGACCACTCACTCTTAAAGAGGTCTCTATAGAAACCGGTAGCACACTTCCTGATCTCAGACGAGTCTGAGACTTCAGAGCCACTACCCGTTCGTAAACAGTGAATGGTCTTCCTTTGTCCATTTTTCTGCTCCAACCCAAAGAAGAACTGGGAGGGGGCATCCATCTGTGAGATGTTCATAAACCGGGACCTGACCAGAGCCCCCTGTGCTGAGACCCCCAGCAGGTTGGCTATAGCCGACTGTTTGGTCTTGAGGGAGTCTAAATGCCCTCGATTTTCTGTAGAAGCTACTAAAGACTGTAATTCTTCTACCTGTCTCTCCAGATCCCTCATTGTCCGGGTTAAATCTCTGCTGACATTGCGAGTGAACTGCTGGCAAAGTTGTTTTATTTGTATCTTTCCAATGTCCCACCACTGCTGAATGCTGCTGAAAGCAGACCTGCTCTCTCTGTGGGAAAACCAAAACAACTTAAAAGCATTTCTAAAAACCTGGTCGTTTAAAAGAGCTGTGTTAAAATGCCAATAGGCGCTCTTTAAACGAACATTTCTAATAAAAACAGAGCAAGAGACTAAACAATGATCAGTAAAACCCACAGGCTGAATAAAACACCTTTTAAAAATATTTAAATTGTGTTTAAAACAATAGAGTCGATCCAGTCTAGCCAGGGATAAAACATTGTCTCTGGCATGGCTCCAGGTGTATTGTCTGTGATTACTGTTAAAAAACCTCCACACATCAGACAGCTCGTGTGCCTCGGTCAGTTGGTTCAGCCTGAGACCTGATGCGGGATGTGGTTCTAAATGATTCCTGTCTAAAGTGGGATTTTCTGTGCAGTTAAAATCACCTCCTAAAAACATAAAATCATCACCACTACAGGTTTGAACAGTATCATCTAAAATGTTTAAAAGTGCCATCCTGTCCACCCTACTCGTGGGCGCATAGACATTTAAAAACACCAGCTTGACATTTTCATATTCGGCTTTCACCCTTATCAATACACCTGGAATAATCTCTTCTACAATAAAAGAAAGTGGTAAAAAAGAATCCCCACCCCCCCACTGCAGCTGGACTTGTGACTTAAAATCACTTCCCCATTAAAAGCCCTCTTCCAGTCACACTCATTGTCTTTGGTGCTGTGGGTTTCTTGTAAAAACATAACATCTATTCTGTTAATATCCATGAGTTTAAAAACAGCCGCTCTTTTAAAATCAGCTCTGGCTCCGTTTACATTTAAAGTGCTGATTTTAAAATCACACATGTATAAAAGTAAAAGAAAAACAGTCAGAAAACAGGTCAGTAAAGGAGAAGAGTAAAAGGACTTTTTAAAACTCGTCATCATCAGGGATCATTTGGCCTTTTACTATCAACACGAGTTTCCTCAGTCTATAAATTTGTTGGTCTGTTAAAAACTCATCGCTGCCTGTTTTCCTGGTGAGCGGTTTGGAGGACTTTAAAAACAGTTTGAGGTCGGGGAAGTGATCCTCCACCGAGGGCAGCCTCTGGCCTTTAGTGGTTTCAAGGAAGGTTCTTATGTCAGAGGGGGGGTAGAGGCCGTCCTCGTCCTCCTGAGAGGAGGGAGCGCTCCCCTGGCTGGATCTCAACCCACGGCTTGCCTTGCATGCTTTTGCATTGCTGTGCCCAGACCCTGAATTTTTTCTCTTTTGTGACATTTTAAACATTTCATCTTCACTCATTCCTTCCTCCATCTCAGTTTCGTCTAAGTCAATTGACTCTGGCTTGCTGTCGTTTTTTTTAATTGCCTGCTCAGAGGCATTGTTTACTGGGGGGGCTCCCCCCTGGACTCCCACCTCCGGGAGCGGACTCTCCGGAGCCTCGGAGGCTACCTGAGTCTCAGGAGCCCCCTCCTCCACCAGAGAAGCGGGAGGCTCTGTAGGCGGGGCTCCGCCCACAGCAGCCTCAAGGCCAATGTATGCTTCTCCGTTTTGACGGACACGGACAGATAGGACCGCCCTCTCCAACGTGGAACGCCCTCTGCGTGCCTCTCCGAGGCTCCTCGGAGAGCTTTTCGTGCAGCTCTCATTTTTCTAACTACACGTCGAAATGGCGGTCAGCCCACGGATAACCCTTGGCTGTGATTGGTCCGCTAACGCCAGCATTTCGGAATGGAAACTTCCTGTTCCATTCCCTACATCACAATAAACCAAAATCACAACTACGACTCTATGATTAATGTGACAAGTGTGTTAAGCCAGCGGCGTTGTCCGGCTGACGTTGGCTGGTTAGAGCACTTACAGCATGTGTGTACGGTCACATACGGTTATAACGAACTTTGATAACGGGGCTAGCGGGCTAGCCACCATGCTAACTGCGGTGGGAACAGCGCAAAAACCCGCTGACTTTAATCCCACGGCTCTCATGACACTGTTTCTCAAACACCGTCAGGTTAGAAGCAAACACTTGGTACTAGCTAGTATCGGGTGTCCGTGCTGACTGTGTGTGGAAGCTGGGGGGAGCTAGCTGCCTCCGTGTAGCTTCAAGCTGTTGCAGCTGTTGAATTAGCAACGCAGTTTGGAAACAAGACCGGGGTACCGCTGCGTTAAGACACGATAACAAAAGCATTTTGACCCGCTGGGTGTCACTTTATTCAGCAAAAACTGTCGCGTCATCAACATCCTTTTTCTGTTAGTTGCCATCGTTCACTGTGTGTGAGGTAGAACTATAAATCAAAAAGGGTCCGTCCGATCCGTCCGTCAGTCCGCAACGGACTCGGAGAAGCATACTGAGGCCTTCAGGCTGCGCCGCTTGCGGAAGCTCCGCGTCAGCGGCAGCGGGGGCCGCGGCAGCCGCCGCAGCCGGAGCTGCTGCTGGAGCTGCCGCTGCCGGAGCCGCCGCTGCCGCTGCCGGAGCTGCCGTTGCCTGGGCCGGAGCCGGAGCTGCTGCAGCCGGCCGCTGCGCTCCACCCTTCCCCGGGCAGGAGCGGGCCAGGTGCCCCTCCTCCCCGCACTCAAAACACTTCATCGTGTCGGATGAGACAAAAATCACATAATTAAAACCCTCAATTTTGAATGAAAAAGACATGTTCAGCTCCTTTGTGTTGGCTCTTAGGACCATGAAAACTTGCCTCCGTTGACTCACTACGTGCCTGAGTTTTGGGGATTTACTCCCAAGAGACACCATTTTAATCTGTGATACAATCTGCCCGTACCGGGACAGTTCCTTGGCCAGGGTGTCGTTTTTCACAAAAGGGGGTGCATTTGATATCATCACCCTCGTGGCTGGGTTGACGAGTGGGAGAACAGGATTAAAAGTATCGTGAATCACCACTCCTGTCTCCACCACCTCGCTCACCTTCGCCGTGCTATCTAAAAACATTACGATAGCTCCGTTCATCCGGGAGGCCGATTTGACCGAGTCACATCCGACCACCTCTCCCACAGCCAGCGCGGCCTCTGCCACACTGCATGCCACTGCGGGGATCAGTTTAATGGCATGCCGGCGAGTCAGACTCTCAAAGTCTGCTGCTGCTGCCGCTGCCACAGGCATGCTGCCTGTTAGCACACACACTCAGCAAACTATTATAAACAGAAAAAAACAACTATACAACTAAAGACGAACAAATAAACATACACCTAAGTGATAAAGCTCAGCAAAGTAAGTCTTAAACCCACTATACCTTTCACCCTCACACACAGCTCTCAGCCCCACGCACACTCCGCCATGACAGAGAGAGAGAGAGAGAGAGAGAGAAAGAGAGAGAGAGAGAGAGAGAGAGAGAGAAAGAGAGAGCCTCACCTGTTGTTGGGTTGGGCGAGAGGAGCGGTGACCTCCAGGAGGTGATGAATCCCTGCTCCCTCGACCCCCTTCCATGATGTCCTCTAGGATGTCCCTGCCAGCCTGATTGGGGTCCAAGCTACGGATCTAGGAGGACAATGACACAATGTGTGTGAGCCGTCAGCTGTGTTACACACTGTGAAGAACTTATACATGATGTATCAAATCCATTAACCATGGACACAAACTATAAATTGAAATAAAACATAAATACAAGAAAATATTTAGAAATTGTATCATCATTTTTACATCTTCATTCTGTAAAATAAAACTATCATCAAGTGGACACTAAATGTAATGTAATTATAATGAAACCATGGCTTTGGTGTGTGAAGCTTTGAATTGAATAAACGAATTAATGATGTTTGTGATGCCAATACACGTACACGTACAAAATGGATAACAGTTCATTTATTTTTATTTAAAAACAACAGCTTCTCAACAGTGCTGGGTTTCAGGCGGTTTAATTTGTTTGAAATAATTTCGCCTGCTTTAGAAACGATCATTTCACAGCGCACAGATAAGGCTGGGGTACAAGGAAAAGATACCGCTAGTTTGTACACGTTAGGAAATAAATTCCTTTTCTCCCTGCAATACTCAGAATATATTGCAAGCAAACGCACAATAAAGTCCCAAGACAATTGGTAAGGGGGGGAATCCATTGCGTTTCACGGCCCCTTTTATTTTGAATCGCACACCAAACCCGCGAACCCTTTCCTGAATCAGTGACGTGCTCGCGAGGCTTCGAACGTCATCACATACGTCATCAACACAAGCCTCGATACGCGCTTCATAAAAATCATCCTCGATTACTCGACACACGCTTCGAAGCCTCGACACGGGAGGACACATCACTACTTCTTGTTAATACCCCAGGTTAGAGTGAGCACCACCCGCTGTACTTTTGGGTGCTAAGCACCTGGAAAGGGGGGGGGGGGGGTGGTGGTTTTTTTTGTGTTCTTTTCTTTGGTGCCACTGAGAGTCCTTGTTGATCCCTGTGTAGCTTTGTTTAAATAAATTCTTTACTTTGCCTTATATCGTGTCATGGTTTCTGTGTGACTGCACCCTCACTTCCCCAAACCTGTTGCAATTATGTTATGTCCCACCCCGTGCCAATAGGGGGCGTAACAATGGGATTGAAAGCAGAGTCGCAGGTCTCTCCCTCCTCGGAGACGAGCTGATCAAGCCAGTGAATCCAGTGCTGTGTTTGCCCGAGGACGTGCTGCAGAGAGTCGGCCTGCAGCCTGACCTCCTGAGCTACATTATACACACACACACACACAGGCACACACACACACACAGACACACACACACACTGCCCTGCTGAGCACAGCCATCACCCTGCTGGATGTCAGGAGCAGAGAGAGGACCACCACACATCCTAGTCCACATTTCACACGCAGGCTTCTGACTCTGCTCACGAAGGAGAAGGTGTGAAAGTCTCTGAGCTTTTCTGTCTTCAAACCCTCAACCACTCGTTATCCATTCACGTCAGGGTTCTACGGGTTCGCTGCGAGAAAATGATGAATTTGAGAAATGGTCTTAGACGGAGATGTAACCTTTTGTTATGAAAAAGGCCCGGAACTCATTAAACAACATTCCTTAACTTTTGTTCATTATGTCAGTTTGAATGAAAACTTATCTGTGGCCCAGGAAACGGGTGTGGGAATGTTTCAGCCTCTTTCTTGCTCTCGTCACCTTTTCATCAAACCAAGGAGGTTACTACTGTCATTATTTGTTTATCTGACCAGAGGAAGAGACGCTGCTTCTCCTTCCTCTTTCGTTCTGCTTGATCTGAGGTAGATTCAGTTTTTACTCGACAGTTTTGCACATTTAACTTTGAGGGAGTTGACAGATCGTGAGCGGGACAGATCAGACGAGTTCAGCTCAAAGGTTCAAGTTAGGTTTTCTGTCATCATCTCTTCTTCCCCAGGACAACCTGTTCCTAATTAAATAACCTGTGCAAACTATTAACTTTCTTCTCCTTATCGTAGAGCAGTCAAATCAACAATGTGCTCCAAATTGTAATGGATTCTCCCTTGAGTCGGTCCCCTCACCACAGAATCTCACAGAAACTAGCTCAGTAGATTTTGAGTCATCCTGTCATGGCGGAGATAATCACACGTCTCACAGCTGGAAGTACAACAACGGGACATGTTGCAAATAACAACAGTTCTGTTCATGTCACTGTGGTTTTAATAAGAAACTCTACAGAACAGAGAGATTGTTACTTAGGAAAGTGTTGGAGGAAGGAGACAGGAGGAGCTGGAACACATGATGGTGTCTCATCATGGGATCGTTTAATGTCTTATCCACAGGCTCAGCTGATTTAAATCCACGTGGATCAGTGCTGGGTTGTGTTGCCGCTGTGGGCAGAGGGTTGTGTTTGTCTTCACTCTGTGTGTAGAGGATTTCCAGTCTTATGTTCAGATCAAACTAAACAGATTCTGTGAAAATGGCTTTTGAAATATTTAACATTTATGAGCTTTGTCAAACTTGTTAATTTGCACTCGGACGTCCCTGTTGTTACAAACAGGAAGTGAATCCAATAGTAAAGCTTCAGTTCCCCTATTTAACATTTCTCAGCCTTGTGTAAACATTGAATTAATGATTTAATCACATTATGAAGTTGTGGGTTTACACATTAACACCAATCAGAGGAGGTTTACAGGATAATGACAACAAAGTGAAACACAGGTGTAATAACAAAATGTCTTCATAGGAGAAGTTATACATGTTGTGTTTATGACTAACAATCATACATCTAAAGTGTTATAAACTATTTGTTAAACGCCTGACTGATAAATATTATTGTGTTTTCGTTGCTATGCAGATTCGACTAATGTCATCTTGGTTTTAAGTTATTCCTCATTTCTGGATCAAATGTGTCTGAACAAGAATCTAATGATCTTGGATTTGTGGACTGCTATGATTGTATTTATGTTTGTTTATATTTTATTTCATTTATACATATGGAAACTTTAAAGGATTAAAAAAATGATAATCTAATGATAATAAAATTGAATCTAATGCAAAAATACAACCATCTAATTTATCAACTGTCTCAACTGAAGCAATTTGATAAAATAAAATCAACACAAACATGAACTGAAACAATATTAGTGAATATAGACAAACGACTCCAGTAAAAAACGATAAAAGAAAAACCTTCATGTGAAATAAAGTGGAACAAACATCTGTTTACCTCTGTCTAATGATGACACAACAAAACAACTTCTTCTGATCAGAGGTTCACAACCGTTTTGTATCTGTAAACATAAGTCACTTGTTTCAAGAGTAAAAAAAACAAACCCCTTAAGAACACACACACACACACACGCACACACAAACACACACTGAACAGAGAACTCATATCCTGAATCATGAGTGTTTAATCTTCACTGAGAAAAAGCAACAGTGATAATAAAAAACATTTGTACAATAATTTCATATTTCAGCCTTTTGCCACTTTTCTGTCGTACTTAACTGTAAAGTGAATATTTCAGGGTTTTGGGTCAAATCTTCAGTTCTGGAAAATACCTGTCAAACAATTATATACAGTCATATTTAACAGTGCAAGATTATTGCTTGGACATAACCTAAATAATTGCCAATAAATTGAATCATCACTTGATCAGATGTCTCCGGTATCCATGTTCACAGTGGGTGTGTTTTGGGCGACCTGGTGGTCACGTGACCACATTATGCCGGACAACACTCAAACATGTCATAGCTTCATAAACACACAACCTGGATACACACATACAAAAGATGGTACAAATAAGAACTATATGAGGCGACAAGCTGCTGAGACACTTTCAACCACACGGTGCTGTTTGATTGTTTGGGCTTCGACCACTAAACAGACCAAACCAGTGGAACCTGAGTCGTTGATCCTGAGGAGCTTCTCCTGGTCTGATCACACAGGTCTTCTGACCATGCTACGGCAACTTCCAACACAACACAACTGTCTCAGTTCATCACACACAGACACACACACATACACTGAGTCCTATCCCCTATAAGCACCAAACCATGGAAAGAACAAATCATGAGAACGAGCATTTTTTAAATACTTTTTAATATCTTTCATGTATTTACAAAAGAAAAGTAAGAAAAAAGAAAAAACAATTCCAAAAGTAAACATGTCGTCCTGCTGTAAGGACGTAGTTCTGCTCCGTCCTGTCCCCCGGGGGGGGGGGGGGGGGGTCTCCCCTCCTCAATTATCCTGGGACTTCACCTCCCGCAGCCAGGAGAAGAAGGCCGTGACGGTCTTTAGGGCCACGCCATGACCCAGCTGCTCGGCCGGGTCGCTCATACACTTGAAGAACATCCGGAGAAGGTCTGGAGAACAGAAACATGTCAGTCATCGTTTCAGCCGTGACCAAACGGAAATAAATCACATTTTTCTGTGAAGTGAGACCGATTCCTAATCTTATCAATTCAATTAATGCGATTTGTATTTCGATAGGAACCCAAAAATGTATGGTTTAGAAATGACTGAAGACGGCATTGTGTTTTGCAAAAGTGAATTGGAGTCGGAGTGATGTTCCTCTAATGACCAAATCAAGTTAATGTCAGTGGAGAACAAATTTGAGATTCAAAGTTTTAATCCAAATTGTTCCAAATGTCCTTAAAGTGCTTAAAAAATAAACGGAAATATGAAAATCTACAATTCCATATAACAAGGCGAAGTTTCTTCTGCTGGTGAGAATCATGTGACAAGAAGCAAAGCTCCAGAGAAGCTCCTAAATGGAGCTTGGAGTGAACTCTGATGCAGAACTTACTTGGAGGCTTATCGAGGGTGACGATCAGCTCCTGAAGGTCTTTAAGAGCTTTCGTCTGTTGCTCCCTCTCCGAGTGACGGGACTCCAGTTCCACAGGCAGGCCCTTCTGAAGGAGGGCGGCGTGCACTGGACAGGTGGTGTTTTCTGCACAGTGAAGCAGGAGGCAGAGTCAATTCATCCGCTCGGCAGAGAGTACATATTGTAATCAGCGGTCTCTCTGCTCCGGCTGGTGGGGAGCTTACCT
This sequence comes from Pleuronectes platessa, assembly GCF_947347685.1. Classification (NCBI taxonomy): domain Eukaryota; kingdom Metazoa; phylum Chordata; class Actinopteri; order Pleuronectiformes; family Pleuronectidae; genus Pleuronectes; species Pleuronectes platessa. The sequence continues at coordinate 4,008,902 of NC_070638.1, forward strand.
TTCACTGCTGCCTGGCACACAGCCGCCATCAACTCCCTCAGGTAGGGAGACGAGCTCTTCTCAGGTCTCTCCTGCTTCTTCTGAGAAACAGAGAGCAGAGGAGGTGCGGAGGAGGAGGAGGAGGTTTTCATTGGTTTATTCAGTTTGTCAGCAAGATTCATTCATTGTATTGATGAGATCTTATCAACAGTCGTGGACCAACATTAGTCTCAAGGTCCGAAATAGAAGTATAAGTATAAGTATAACTCAGCCCCGCTCCGTCTGCCCTTCAGGATTTTTACCACTAACTCGCAGAGACGGGTTGATGTCACTTTTCGTACCTTCACACAGCTGAAGATGTCCTTGTCCCTGGTCAAGTCTTCCAGCATGAGTCCCATCATCTGGTTCTGCAGCTCCCAGGGAGACCAGCTTCCCTCAGACTGAGTCGCCTCAGAGCTGGAGGCGTCTGAATGAAGACACTGGAGCTTCTGTTCAAGTGGAGACAACATGGATATGGTGAGGAAGTATAGAAGAGAAGGACGGCGTGGAAACAATAAAAAAAACATTAGAAAGTAAATTCATTAGAAAACAACTTTGATTCTTCCCTTTAAGAGGGTTTATCTATGAAATTGAAATGAAAAAATCAGTTATCATTTGACTGGATCTCAGCACCTTCAAACTGTTAAAGTGTATGAGCTTCTCGACCATGGACGGGGACTTCCTCTCCTCACTTTGACTGGTCATATCTCCTTTAACATGAGAAATAAACAACCACAGTCACAACAGTGTGATGAATGGCAGAGAGTGAATGTGTCAGTATTAACGTCCTGTCTGTCCCGTGTTGGGCAGTGACGTGTGTCTCACCAGGCTGTGAGCCGCTGCTGCTGAGCTCCTGCTCAGGTTGGTCCTTGTTGACCGCTGATGACGGTGATGGTGTCTCGGTGATCAGCGGCTTGTTGTTGCGCTTCCTGCGCTTCCTGGCCTTCTTGCCTGAACTGCTTTGACTGGGGGGGGGACGAATAAACAAAGAGTCAGGAAGGATGTCAGTGTAAATGAGAAACTCTGAATATCAAGCTTTTCACCCAATTTGGAACTTCTACAAATTATTATCACTGTCCTAAACAGAAGTGAAACAAAACCCTAATAACAAAACTAATTATTTTTAAGTCAATGGAAACTAGTTAATCAGAGTTATAGATATCCTGCTGACAGGAGAGATAATTATCAGAATCACAGAGACACTCTCCTCATGTTTCAGAGAAACCTAACACCAACAGGATCCTGAAAATCAGACAGCGTTGTCATCTCATACCTTTCCAGAGTTATCCTGGCTTCAGAGTCTTGGTTCGGTGGAGGAGTGGGAACCTGTGCCGGACTAGAGGCCTGGGGCTGGAGTGCAGCAGGGGGCACGAGAGAGGGCTCATGGGCCGCTGTCTCCAGCTCAGTGCCCCTCTCTGCAAGGCCGTTCAAAGCCTTGGGAGCCTCCGGTGTCTCCACGGGGGCTTCAGGCTGCACAAGCCCAGGTGAGGGAGACCTCTCACCAACTGGCTGCAGCTTTGGCTCATCATCTGGAAGAAGGAAAAGTACAGATGAAAACATGTCTTCAGAATTCAATCAGCAAAAGGTGATATTTGTATCACAAACTACACTTTACAGTTCTTCAAATATAAGTAATGAAATTAAAAAATATAAATGTGTTTACAAGCTGTGACATTTTGTGACTGTGACAGCTTCAAGTTCAACAAGCCTCCTAATTAATGGAGATGTGGGCTTTCCAGGTTTATAACTTAGGGGTCCTCTGACTCTGACTGGTCATATCAGATTCTAAGTCTTAAAGAGGATCTAGACTGCAGGCCTGACCTGGCTGTGTCCTGGTCTCCACGTTCCTCGGCTCCTCCTGCTCTTCTTTCGTTGCCTCCTTCTGCTGAACGGGTTCTGGATCCTGCTCGGCTTTTTGAGGCACCAAGTTGTGCTGAAGAAAACAAAAATGTACAGAACCACAATGACTTCAAAGCTGAATCAGACAGATTCTGGAGTGTAAAACAAATTTCTTTGTTCTTTATCTTTGACAGATCAGAGAATTTAGGAGCATGTGGGTCTTATCACACAGTGCTAGATACATTTCAGCATAAACAGAGGATTCAGTCAATCACAGAGGAATATTCGAATGACTGGGGACTGATGAATTCATTTAAGATCAATAGTTATCAGTTCTTCCTCAGGTTTCTTCCATTTTCCCCCCGTTCAACGTTTCTATAGAATTTTCTTACATTTCTTTGCCATGATCTATCTATCTATATCAGTCCTTCTAAAAAGCGATAGAACTCCTTAACAACAGCAGTGTAGATATTCATTAAACAGAATATGACCAGAATATCCAGTATCATGTTCCTGGTCATCAGACACATCGGTGAAATAAATCTCTGTGGTAAAATCCATCTTACTTTGAAGAATTTGAATGTTGGACTCTTTGGAATTGTGCAAATGAAAGAAAAATCGAGACCCACTCACCAAGATCAGGTCTATGGTGTCCTGCAGCATATACCGTATCCGAGGGGACGTCTTCCCCTCTGTGACGATGTCTTCCATAGACTTAAAATAATGATCCATCTGAGAGAGGTGAGACACAGAGGGAGAGAGACGGTTAATTTGAGACATGAAGGTCATGTTCAGCTTGACTCAATTCAATCCACCAGACAGCAGGTTGCAGATATTATTGTTCTACAGAGTTGACCAATTGTTCAGTTTATCACTTGGAACAGTCCTGACCGCCCGAGATGAAACTGGAACATTCCATCAACAGCAGCATGAAAACCGTGATAGCCAGAAACAAAGGGAGGCAATTCACTGTAAGCGTCATGTTGGTGGGATGAAAGCAGAGACATGAACTGATCTTCAGCTGCACTAATGTCAAAAACACTGCTGACAAAAAGTTCACATCACATCTTCATCCCTGCAGACAACGCATTTCTCTTAATATTTAATTTTGGAAAGGGAAACCAGCCATTATCCTGTAGATTATATTTGAAGATTTCAATCTGTAGCCCTTCAGACCTATTTAAGACCATAATAAAAAAAAATTAAGATTTATGTAAAATGTACTACCACCAGCTCACCTTGGTCTCATCCAGTTCAAGGTCCTTGCTGATGGTGGTGAGCAGGACGCACAGACACTCTAAAGCCAATTCGTCTTGGTTCATCAGCAGCTTGTCCAGGCAGTCATGCACGATGAAATCATTCAGCATCTTGACCTTGTACAGTTCACCGATGAACTTTATGTTTCCGATGTAACGCCGCTGGGAAAAGTCCTTGACCACATCCTCCACCTTCTCTTTCTGAAACTCCATATGACAGCGGCTTATCAGCAGCTTGCGGAAGTTGACTGTGTCTTGGGGTTTGTCAGTGCAGGGCACTGTGAGCTGCACATGAACAGTAAGTGGAAAGAAGTCAGTAGAGAACATAAGCATTCAAATAAAATAAATAATTTGTTTTTATATATCAACAAATTAACATCTTCGTATCTGGATTATTTTGATTTTAATGACTAATATATGTAAGGTTATGTTATCAAATGATGGCAGACAGAAAATGTAATAGTTTCTCTAGAACTCTTGTTAATAGAGTCTATAATTAAGGATATGAACGTTTAATAAATTGTGTTTTAAAGCATTATTTGTGACTGATTTTCAAACTCCTTAATAAATAGTGTGTGTCGTCTGGTGTAGACTCTAGAGGCAACAAAACAATAAAAGCTCATCATCACACTGTACTGAATTGTGTTACTTTTCACAGCATTATTCTGCATCAAGGCGGAGCTGAATATGAACCAATTGATCCATTTGCTGTATAAACATTTAGCAAGTTGTTGATTGACACACTTCATGCACACCCCTCTGATAGATGGTTAAAATATTAAACTTAATTCCTCCATTGTTTTTTTGCATCTGATGAATTTACAGTTTATGAAAAAGCTGTATTTATGTACTTCTCCAAATCCAATTCAAACAGTTACTTTACAAACACAAGACTCTCTCGTTCCAAAGTCGACACACTTCTCTGCTCAACTAAGCGACCTGCTTACCGTGGCGAGGCAGCTGCACATCTTGGCGTAGGTCACCAATAAGCAGGTCTCGTTCATGGCTTGGTCGAACACCAGGTCCACGACTCCTTGGAGCTGCTCCTCTGTGGCGATGGGCGAGTCCTTCACCTCCTTCACCAGCTGGAGGAACTTCTGAGGCTTCTGCCAGTTCAAGATACTGCTGACCTTCTTGAACAGGTCCTGAGGGGAATAGCTCACAACAAGTATTTAAACTCTGACGTCTTCAAGCACAAAGACCATTCTCTCGCTCCACATGAAAAACTAGTCTTATCGTATAGCTACTAGTTATACGGAAATTAAATAATACTGACAATGATTTATCTATATTTACAGATTTAAACTTCATTTGTACTGGAATTTCCAATATTTCAATCACGTAGACTAAAATGAATTATCAAAAAAGTCTGTATATGTAATTTATATATATGCCCACTGCTTTGTGGATTTCAGTTTGTGTATATTTGGTCGTACCTGTGTTATATCTGCCTCTGGCTCTGCTGGGAGACTTACCCTCTTCAGAACTGGTTTGCAGGCATTCCCTGATTTCTTTGGCTGAACATCAGGTGGCACAAGCCCAGGGGAGATAAACCTCTCTGCAGCTGGCCGAAGTTTTGGCACAATATCTGGAAGAAGGAAAAGTACAGATGAATACATGTCTTCAGTATTCAATCAGCAAAAGATAATATTTGTACCACAAACTACACTTAACAGTTCTACACATATAAGTAATGTGATATTTTTGACACATTTGACTGGTCATATCTCCATTAACATGAGAAATGTTTCTCATATCATTTTAAAAGCTCTGGAGTTAAAACTGCCTCGGTTAGATTGTTAAGAGTGGCACTCCTTCCTCTTAGGATCTGTGGAAATAGCTTAAAAGAATGGTGAGAGTGTTGGGTCAGACCTGGCCCTGGTTTGGTGTCGGTGGCCCCTTTTTTGTTCACCACGATTGGCTGAGTAGTGGGGCCGACGGCTTTAGGAGTCTGCTTGCCAGGCCGTTTGGAGTTCTTGAGACAAAAGAGACAGAAGAGCGTGTGAGAGAGAGAGAGAGAGAGAGAGAGAGAGAGAGAGAGAGAGAGAGAGAGAGAGAGAGAGAGAGACTCACCTGTGGTGAGCTGAAAATAGAGGAGGGGTAATTTCGAGGAGGTGAAAAATACCAGCCCTCTCGACCCCCTTCCATGATGTCCTCTAGGATGTCCCTGCCAGCCTGATTGGGGTCCAAGCTACGGACCTGGGAGGACAATGACACAATGTGTGTGAGCCGTCAGCTGTGTTACACACTGTGAAGAACTTATACATGATGTATCAAATCCACTAACCATGGACACAAACTATAAATTGAAATAAAACATAAATACAAGAAAATATTTAGAAATTGTATCATCATTTTTACATCTTCATTCTGTAAAATAAAACTAAATTAAATTGTATGCATTAAATTATAGCACATTTCCCACACTTTCAACTATTAATAAGTATATACACGTTAACATGATGATAAATGAATTGCAGAGTTCCCAAACATTTTCAGTTTCCAAATTGCATCCACACCCATTTTACCAGTCAGCTGATTAGTTCCTCCACAAAGGAGGTTATGTTTTATTGTTACTAGAGTTGCAAAGGGGCGATTTTTTTTTTTTACTTTCCGGAAACTTTCCATGGGAATATTCAGCTCGGGAATTTTGAAAAAAAACACACAAATTAAACACAGAGCAACAATAACATCATTCAAAACTCTTTTTTAAAGATGTATGGAATGCAGCACACACTGCACGTTGAATTTCAACCTTGCACTGTGCATTTCTCCATCACATATGCAGATAATTCCCAGCATCCTTCACACTACAGCAGGGCTATTGAGGCCTGCTGGAGTGTGCAGGACCAGTCAGGTAAGTTTCGATGATATTACTGGGGAAAATATATTAGCATGCTGATTGAGGATTGTTCATCTGTTCATCCAGCCTATTTCTATTCATTTATCCATCAATTATAAACATTTTTAAATATGATTCCAATTGGCCAACTATTTATATCTCTGGCATTGCTTTAGTGTTTTTTTACAAGCTTTTTTCTCATCTTATTCTATAGAGGAATGCCAAGTGTACTATCTCATGGATGGAGACATTTCACCCCAGCCAATGTAGAAGGAAAGGCTGTGTCATTTGCAAATACTGTGCAAAGACCTACGTTAAGAATGACACAAAGATGCAGAAGCATATAGTCAAGTGCCCAAAGTTTCCTCAGGGCTCAAATCAGCCTATGACAAAACAAAATGTGTATAGTTATGTCTCTATAGGACAAGGTAAATACAGTTAGTATAAATTATCCACACAATTTCCAGTTTATTCCTGTTGATTCCTGTTAATTCCTGTATATTCCGGTATATTCCCGTTAATTTCCATGGAAAGTTTCCAGCTTTGAATATTCCCGGAATATTGCAACCCTAATTGTTACAGTTTGGCTTTCAACAGATCTTGATGTTTAGAGTGGTAGATTCCATAAACAGGTGAAATCTATTGTGGATCCAGATTTTGTGAGTCAAAATAAGTATTTTTAGGGAGGTGTCATCATTCAGTTATATCAGAGAATGGGTATTTTATCTGTGTTTAATGTGAGCCGTCTGCAGAACATATTTGAGTACATGCTACTGATCCTAATATGCAATATAGTGATAACCTGTAAAAAAGGTTCCCCTACCCCTGAAAGAGAGCAAACATTAACTGTAAACAGGTCAGTGTGTTTTCTTTCACCTGTGGGAAGTTGCACTTTGCAGCCTTCTTGGTACGGCAAGGCTTGGGCTTTGTGGAAGGCATATTAGTGGGTTAGACAGATGTAAGGAATCTGTGAGTATGGAGGTTGTGTTTGTCACGATGTAGGGCCTAGCAGTCTGTATCTGAGTCCTCTGGAATTACTGTAGGTAAGATGGGAGAGAAACACAGAAGACATTAAGTAGGATCCCAGAGACAGCCGACTCATTTGTGCATGCTGCCATGCCTTAATCATGTGGATAGAAGGAAGTTTTAACATTTGGTTTTCCATATGTGTCTATTCATTCTGTCGGGAGAACTGCTACTGGATAGACGTAAGTCTTTGAGGTGTCCTAAGAAATTGTTTCTCAACCAGCGAACGTGGTAAAGTTGACTGTTATTGCAATTTATTGTTTTGGCTATTATGCCAATTTATTTGTCTTATTAAAAACTATACATTTTTTCGCTCTTTTGTTTTATTTAATATTTTCATTGTTAATTCTCCCCTTTTGGGCCTTCTTTCTGGGAAAATAAAAATTCCAATCACAAACTACATCTCCAAGACCTGAGAGTTTTTTTACCTAGCTCAACCGCTCTCCTACATATACCTTTAACACGCATGCACAGGGGAAAACTACTGGCAGTTTCTAGCCCCAAGCCGGTTTCAAGGTTGCCCTCATCACCTTTATTTAATTTTAGACATATTTTTCTTATTTTAGATATTTTTCACGAAATTCAAGAGTAATCTGGAAATGTGTTGAAATATCAAAGCGAATTTCGCGGACCCCCTGCAATGCCATCGCAGACCACCAGGGGGCCGCGGACCCCCGGTTGAAAACCCCTGATCTAAAGTACAAACAAGTTCAGTTTTCAGACGACTTAACCATTTGGCCAACACAGTGAGGAATTCTATTAAGTTTTACCAATAACCAGGGAAGAATTCGTGATCTTCTGTTTTGCATGCAGGTACCAGCAAACTGATATGATGTTGATGGTGAAAGAACAGAAGCAGGAGGGAATTTAGAGTTTGGTAAATTACCTGAATATGGGTCAGTCGAGGACCTGTAGCAAACTGCTTGAGTGTGAGGAGAGGTCCAGACTGACACTGACATTACTGATTGATTGAGACAGTTCAACAAAGGAAAATGCCTCTAATGACTACATTTAAAGGCAGATTTAAAATCTGCCCTTAAACTTAACGAACAACATAGGAAAAGGACTCTGATGACATAGATCAGGGGTTTTCAACTGGTTTTGTCCCAGGGACCACCATTCGGACTACAAAATAATCCGCGTGCGCGTGCCTACGTGTGTGTTTGCGTGCATGCATGTGGATAGAAGGAAGTTTTAACATTTGGTTTTCCATGTTGGTTTCATTTAAAAACCTCAAACAAATCTAGAAAAATCTGTGTAAAAAACAACAAAAACGGTTGATTTTCAGTGCTTAAGAATTGATATGATGATGATGGTGAAAGAACAGAAGCAGGAGGGAATTTAGAGTTGGGTAAATTACCTGAATATGGGTCAGTGGAGGACCTGTAGCAAACTGCTTGAGTGTGAGGAGAGCACCTGAGTGACACTGACATTACTGATTTATTGAGGCAGTTCAACAAAGGAAAATGCCTCTAATGACTACATTTAAAGGCAGATTTAAAATCTGCCCTTAAACTTAACGAACACTATAGGAAAAGGACTCTGATGACATAGATCAGGGGTTTTCAACTGGTTTTGTCCCAGGGACCACCATTTGGACTACAAAATAATCCGCGGCCCACTGATGTGCCTATGTGTGTGTGTGTTTGCGTGCATGCATGTGGATAGAAGGAAGTTTTAACATTTGGTTTTCCATGTTGGTTTCATTTAAAAACCTTAAACAAATCTAGAAAAATCTGTGTAAAAAACAACAAAAACGGTTGATTTTCAGTGCTTAAGAATTGATATGATGATGATGCTGAAAGAACAGAAGCAGGAGGGAATTTAGAGTTGGGTAAATTACCTGAATATGGGTCAGTCGAGGTTCTGTAGCAAACTGCTTGGTTGTGAGGAGAGGACCGGACTGACACTGACATTACTGATTTATTGAGGCAGTTCAACAAAGGAAAATGCCTCTAATGACTACATTTAAAGGCAGATTTAAAATCTGCCCTTAAACTTAACGAACACTATAGGAAAAGGACTCTGATGACATAGATCATCACTCAGGAGCAAAAATCTGCCTATAATCTTTAAAAAAAAGCTGATGTGACATTTATCGTGATAATTCTTGATATATCACTCAGCCCTTGGACAATGTTTAGAATTCCAAATTGTCAATAAGTGATAAACACAACATGTTTAAAAAAGATATCCTACATGAGTGAATGTTCTGACTCAGGTCTGGTTAGTCTTGCTCTCTTGATTGGAAGGAACCAATCAATATTAAGTGTAATTAAACAAAGAATGTTGGAAAATATCATATTTGGATACTTCTTACTATGCTTGTTGCTTTGGGAGATTTTGCCAAAAGGTTTTAATGTGTTAAGTCACACTTTGAGGTTTCTACGTATTTTTAGAGGTTTCTACGTATTTTTACCCTGTTAAAAGGGTTTTTAGTAGTTTTTCCTTACTCTTGCTGAGGGTTAAGGACAGAGGATGTCACACCCTGTTAAAGCCCTATGAGATGAATTGTAATTTGTGAATACGGGCTATACAAATAAAATTTGATTGATTGATTGATTACTATTAAACTTATTGAGAGTTAAACAACTCAGGATCACACAAAATTTAACAAGAACTAATACAAACAATACCAATTGGAAACTCTTAGTCAGAAGTTATGACAATACAGTCATCAATATCCCTAATCAGGGACCCACTACCCTAACCCTAACCATAGGGACCCCTTGCCTAAACCTAAACTTTAACCCCTGAGCAGGGCAACTTACCTGAAATATCTCACCTAACTCCTTTGATATTATATACCAAAAACATAGATTCCACACCAGTTTGTAAATCTTTAATTTTGAGAGTACAGAACAGGAAGAAAGACCTAGAAAAGGCAGTAAGACCTCAAAGAAGGCAATTAATTCCCTGATATACCCAACCCAACTGGAAGATTATTATTTAGAGGACAAGAGATCCCTATATGTGCGTGATGGGAGCCTATTGATATGGAATTGATGGAAAAGGAGTATGGGACTGAGTGCTTGATGGAAAACTGTGATGCCAAGGAACCAGGAAAGTTTACAAGGGGGAGGAGCTAGATGGGCTATATAAATGATTGCAACTCCTCGGCCAGTCTCAGACAGATACAATGCCTCAACGGAGAAAGATCAGGGACAAGCTCTTACAGAGACCCACCATGGAGATGACTTACCACTTAATTCGAACTGACATACTTACCTGCCCTAGCCTGATGAAGATACAAATATTTCGAAACGTCGCGACAGGGCCTCCAGACTCAAAGCAAAAATGACTTACCGTACTTACCTGACTAAGCCACCAACCCTCCCTCGGACGAGTGGAGAGACTCAACATATTTGTAAATTTGTATATAGTTCATTTGATGTTTATGTATCTGTAATAACAGCGTGTTTCACATGACTGTAAAAAACAGTGTGTTATTACAACATTATTAGTGGATACTTACGGTTATTTTACCAAGTGAGGGGCACCCTATGTTCCAGGCGTGCCCGTGCATTACGTTTGACCTGACCTGTCGGGTCAACGGATATTACCGTTTTCACCTAACCCTGGCCAGTGCCACCTGGGACGATCATTAGGATACCCCTCTAAAATCACTACTTACCAATTACGTCCAATAACCCTAACCCTAACCCACTAATTATTTTTAAGTCAATGGAAACTAGTTAATCAGAGTTATAGATATCTTGCTGACAGGAGAGATAAATATCAGAATCACAGAGACACTCTCCTCATGTTTCAGAGAAACCTAACACCAACAGGATCCTGAAAATCAGACAGCGTTGTCATCTCATACCTTTCCAGAGTAATCCTGGCTTCAGAGTCTTGGTTCAGTGGAGGAGTGGGAACCTGTGCAGGACTAGAGGCCTGGGGATGGAGTGCAGCAGGGGGCACGAGAGAGGGCTCATGGGCCACTGTCTCCAGCTCAGTGCCCCTCTCTGCAAGGCCGTTCAAAGCCTTGGGGACTGCTTCACACAAGGCAGTGAAGGGTGACTGCTCCTCGGCTGAGGACAAGTCAGAAGAGACTGACTCCCTGTCTGAGGGACGTTCACTGGAGTCCGCCCGTGGAGGTGGGAGATTGAACTGGGGGCTGAGCGAGGCGGGGAGGGGAAGCTCCGGTCCACTAGCGGGAGGAGTGGGCTGAGCCTCCGGTGTCTCCACGGGGGCTTCAGGCTGCACAAGCCCAGGTGAGGGAGACCTCTCACCAACTGGCTGCAGCTTTGGCTCATCATCTGGAAGAAGGAAAAGTACAGATGAAAACATGTCTTCAGAATTCAATCAGCTAAAGGTGATATTTGTATCACAAACTGTGACATTTTGTGACTGTGACAGCTTCAGGTTCAACAAGCCAGACAGGGACTTTTTTTTTACGGCAACATTTTTTTGGAGGTTGCGAGTGTGAAACCGCCGCTGGAAGACCGATAACATAACGTTCTACAAAAGGTTCCACCTAAGTTCAAGGAGCCCTGCTGACATCAAACTTTGTAAGTGAACCGAAAGTGAAAATGTTCAGTGTGCAGCGAGTTCTGGGAAAAACTAGGCTGCTCCAAAGATGACATGGTCTGGCACTAGAGGCAATGAAACAGCAGTAAAATAAAATTCAACTTATCCTAGAGGGTCTAATGTTACATTTTTACAATTGGGTCTGTGATATGCCAAATTTGACCTATCACAGATCATAATTAAGGGAGATATGGTCTTTCCACGTTTATTATTTAGGGGTTCTCTGACTTTGACTGGTCATATCTCCATTAACATGAGAAATGTTTCTCATATCATTTTAAAAGCTCTGGAGTTAAAACTGCCTTGGTTAGATTGTTAAGAGTGGCACTCCTTCCTCTTAGGATCTGTGGAAATAGCTTAAAAGAATGGTGAGAGTGTTGGGTCAGACCTGGCCCTGGTTTGGTGTCGGTGGCCCCTTTTTTGTTCAACACGATTGGCTGAGTAGTGGGGCCGACGGCTTTAGGAGTCTGCTTGCCAGGCCGTTTGGAGTTCTTGAGACAAAAGAGACAATAGAGCGTGTGAGAGAGAGAGAGAGAGAGAGAGAGAGAGAGAGAGAGAGAGAGAGAGAGAGAGAGAGAGAGAGCCTCACCTGTCGTGGTGTGGGGGGAGAGGAGCGGTGACCTCCAGGAGGCGATGAATACCTGCTCCCTCGACCCTCTGCCATGATCTCCTCTGGGATGTCCCTTCCACGCTGATCAGGGTACCGGTCACGGACCTGGGAGGACAATGACACAATGTGTGTGAGCCGTCAGCTGTGTTACACACTGCTAAGAACTTATACATGATGTATCAAATCCATTAACCATGGACATGAACTATAAATTGAAATGAAACATAAATACAAGCAAATATGTAGAAATTGTATTATCTTGTTTACATTTTTTCATTCTGTAAAATAAAACCAATGCTGATATGTCCATGAAAGGCTTTTATCAGCTGACATCATAAGCAAAACAATAAATGTTTCTATAGAGATAAGATGTTAATATATTCAACTTAACATCTGAACTCAACCTAAATGAACCATTGAGCTCAGCTGAACCATTTGACCCAACTGACCTCAATTCTAATCTATTCAACTCGAATCGAGTTAACGATTGAACTGAACTGAACTTAGGAATGTAGTTCCTGGAGCGGCCAACAGGAACTCCTAAGATACTCACCCTTCTCTCCGCACCCTGGGATGATGGATATTGTTCTGGGTAGTGAGGATGCCTCCCCTCTGGCCCAGGACGAGGTTCGTAGGTGCGATGGTCCTGATACTGCTGAGGACGTCGCACATAGGGTTGTCTGTCGCGATACTGCAAGTTAAGAGGAGAAGGAGAAACTTATTATCAACTAAAAAAGGGAGGGAAATACATACATTGTACAGAAATGGTGAACTTTTAGAATCAGTGGTATGATTTTATCTTATAACATCCCAATTTAAATTGTATGCATTTAATTTTAGCACATTTCCCAAATATTCCACTATTAACAAGTATATACACGTTAACATGATGATAAATTAATTGCAGAGTTCCCAAACATTTTCAGTTTCCAATCTGCATCCACACCCGTTTTACCAGACAGCTGATTGGTTCCTCCACAAAGGAGGTTATGTTTTATTGTTACAGTTTCACTTTCAAAGAATCTAGATGTTAAGAGTGGTAATTTCCATAAACTGGTGAAATCTAGTGTGGATCCAGATTTTGTGAATCAAGGATTAGAGCAGAGCGCTCACACTGCTACCAGGCAACAATCTCTCCATCCCTCAGCTAAAGATCCAGGCTGATGAGCTGAAGCTAACTCTACACTACCTCTAACTACTGCGGGTGAGACATTGGGCAAGCTTGAGCATGTGAGAGTGTGAGAGAGAGAGAGAGAGAGATAGTGTGAGAGAGAGAGAGAGAGAGAGAGAGCCACACCTGTTGTTGGGTTGGGCGAGAGGAGCGGTGACCTCCAGGAGGAGATGAATCCTTGCTCCCTCGACCCTCTACCATGGTCTCCTCTGGGATGTCCCTGCCACGCTGATCAGGGTCCCGGTTACGGACCTGGGAGGACAATGACACAATGTGTGTGAACCGTCAGCTGTGTTACACACTGCTAAGAACTTATACATGATGTATCAAATCCACTAACCATGGATACAAGCTATAAATTGAAATAAAACATAAATGCAAGAAAAAACATAGCAATTGTATTATCTTGTTTACATTTTTCATTTTGTAAAATAAAACCAATGCTGATATGTCTATGAAAGGCTCTTATCAGCTGACCTCACCATTCCAATTAAATTGTATGCATTTAACTTTAGCACATTTCCTACACATTAAACTATTAACAAGTATATATACATTAACATGATGATAAATGAATTACAGAGTTCCCAAACATTTTCAGTTTCGAAAAATTGCATCCACACCCGTTTTACCAGACAGCTGATTTGTTCCTTCACAAAGGAGGTTATGTTTTATTGTTACAGTTTCACTTTCAAGGAATCTAGATGTTTAGAGTGGTAATTTCCATAAACTGGTGAAATCTAGTGTGGATCCAGATTTTGTGAAATAAGGATTAGAGCGGAGCGCTCACACTACTACCAGGCAACAATCTCTCCTTCCCTCAGCTAAAGATCCAGGCTGATGAGCTGAAGCTAACTCTACACTACCTCTAACTACTGCGGGTGAGACATTGGGCAAGCGTGAGAGTGTGAGAGAGAGAGAGAGAGAGAGAGAGAGAGACTCACCTGTGGTGAGCTGAAAATAGAGGAGGGGTAATTTCGAGGAGGTGAAAAATACCAGCCCTCTCGACCCCCTTCCATGATGTCCTCTAGGATGTCCCTGCCAGCCTGATTGGGGTCCAAGCTACGGACCTGGGAGGACAATGACACAATGTGTGTGAGCCGTCAGCTGTGTTACACACTGTGAAGAACTTATACATGATGTATCAAATCCACTAACCATGGACACAAACTATAAATTGAAATAAAACATAAATACAAGAAAATATTTAGAAATTGTATCGTCATTTTTACATCTTCATTCTGTAAAATAAAACTAAATTAAATTGTATGCATTAAATTATAGCACATTTCCCACACTTTCAACTTTTAACAAGTATATACACGTTAACATGATGATAAATGAATTGCAGAGTTCCCAAACATTTTCATTTTCCAAATTGCATCCACACCCATTTTACCAGTCAGCTGATTAGTTCCTCCACAAAGGAGGTTATGTTTTATTGTTACTAGGGTTGCAAAGGGGCGATTTTTTTTTTTTTACTTCGGAAACTTTCCATGGGAATATTCAGCTCGGGAATTTTGAAAAAAAACACACAAATTAAACACAGAGCAACAATAACATCATTCAAAACTCTTTTTTAAAGATGTATGGAATGCAGCACACACTGCACGTTGAATTTCAACCTTGCACTGTGCATTTCTCCATCACATATGCAGATAATTCCCAGCATCCTTCACACTACAGCAGGGCTATTGAGGCCTGCTGGAGTGTGCAGGACCAGTCAGGTAAGTTTCGATGATATTACTGGGGAAAATATATTAGCATGCTGATTGAGGATGGTTCATCTGTTCATCCAGCCTATTTCTATTCATTTATCCATCAATTATAAACATTTTTAAATATGATTCCAATTGGCCAACTATTTATATCTCTGGCATTGCTTTAGTGTTTTTTTACAAGCTTTTTTCTCATCTTATTCTATAGAGGAATGCCAAGTGTACTATCTCATGGATGGAGACATTTCACCCCAGCCAATGTAGAAGGAAAGGCTGTGTGCATTTGCAAATACTGTGCAAAGACCTACGTTAAGAATGACACAAAGATGCAGAAGCATATAGTCAAGTGCCCAAAGTTTCCTCAGGGCTCAAATCAGCCTATGACAAAACAAAATGTGGAAAGTTATGTCTCTATATGACAAGGTAAATACAGTTAGTATAAATTATCCACACAATTTCCAGTTTATTCCTGTTGATTCCTGTTAATTCCTGTATATTCCGGTATATTCCCGTTAATTTCCATGGAAAGTTTCCAGCTTTGAATATTCCCGGAATTTTGCAACCCTAATTGTTACAGTTTGGCTTTCAACAGATCTTGATGTTTAGAGTGGTAGATTCCATAAACAGGTGAAATCTATTGTGGATCCAGATTTTGTGAGTCAAAATAAGTATTTTTAGGGAGGTGTCATCATTCAGTTATATCAGAGAATGGGTATTTTATCTGTGTTTAATGTGAGCCGTCTGCAGAACATATTTGAGTACATGCTACTGATCCTAATATGCAATATAGTGATAACCTGTAAAAAAGGTTCCCCTACCCCTGAAAGAGAGCAAACATTAACTGTAAACAGGTCAGTGTGTTTTCTTTCACCTGTGGGAAGTTGCACTTTGCAGCCTTCTTGGAACGGCAAGGCTTGGGCTTTGTGGAAGGCATATTAGTGGGTTAGACGGATGTAAGGAATCTGTGAGTATGGAGGTTGTGTTTGTCACGATGTAGGGCCTAGCAGTCTGTATCTGAGTCCTCTGGAATTACTGTAGGTAAGATGGGAGAGAAAATCTTGATTAATTCTTGATCTCTTTTTTTGCATGCAGGTACCAACTGATATGATGGTGAAAGAACAGAAGCAGGAGGGAATTTACAGTTGGGTAAATTACCTGAATATGGGTCAGTGGAGGTTCTGTAGCAAACTGCTTGGTTGTGAGGAGAGCACCTGACTGACACTGACATTACTGATTTATTGAGACAGTTCAACAAAGGAAAATGCCTATAGTCACTACATTTAAAGGCAGATTTAAAATCTGCCTTTAATCTTAAGCAACAATATAGGAAAAGGACTCTGATGACATAGATCATCACTCAGGATCAAAAATCTGCCTATAATATTTAAAAAAAAGCTGATGTGACATTTATTGTGATAATTCTTGATATATCACTTAGCCCTTGGACAATGTTTATAATTCCAAATTGTCAATAAGTGATAAACACAACATGTTTAAAAAAGATATCCTGCATGAGTGAATTTTCTGACTCAGGTCTGGTTAGTCTTGCTCTCTTGATTGAAAGGAACCAATCAATATTAAGTGTGATTAAACAAAGAATGTTGGAAAATATCATATTTGGATACTTCTTACTAGGCTTGTTGCTTTGGGAGATTTTGCACAAAAGGTCTTAATGTGTTACTAGTACTACCCATCTTAACTTAGACTACACTGATCGAACTATATGAGATTTACATTACAAATAAAATTCATAACTTATTACATATAACATATCTACAGCCAGCACAGAAATCCTCCATTACGGACAAAGTCCCAACTCTCAACAACAGTAATCATAACAATCACAACAGCTGGTTTCTCCGAGGTGGGTGAGCTGTAAATGAAACACCGGAGGGACAATCACCGGCCGACTCTGTGGCTGTGCATTTATTGGCTGTGTCTGGGGAGAGTCCACCAGAGAGGGAGTCAGCATTTTGTCCCGGGTTGTATGAAGACTGTGAAGAGAGGAGATGGAAAGAGGGAGACGGCTTGTTAAACACAAACCATTGTGGTTACAAGCAGAGAAGACAGTTCTCTTTAGTTTAAACTAACCAAACCTCTACCATCTACGGATTTGAGATCTTGTTTAAATTCAACCGAGAGCTTCTGTTCTTATAGTCCAGGCAAAGTAGACCGGCGGGGGTTATACCCCTGGCAGGTTCTACCAAGCCAGGCAGTTTTCAGGTTAGAGGCCAGTCTAAAATCAGCTTTGCCATCACCCATTGGCAGTGGGATGACTGGATTAAGTTGGGCCGATGCATTTGTCCTTCATATGAATGGTGTTTCTACCTATGCAAATTAGGACATATTCAATAAGTGTGGAGCTCATATGCATATTAAAATTCATTTTCGAAGAAACTTGTAATACAAAAAAATGTACTTTTCATGGGTCCTTGAATGTGATCCTTATTGGATAAAATAAAAGTCATGTACACAGATTATTGCCATTTAGAAAAATTAAAAGAGAGAATGACTAACAGGAAAATTAAACGCTGATGTAATAAAAGACAGATACTACAGGTTAGGGGTAGGCAATGTGTTTCAAATCATTATTTTAAAATTCAAGCAAAAACACGATCATTTTGAATTTAAAAAAGGGTCAAAATTCTTACATTGTCAAGTTTTGGTTAAATACAAGTTCTCATTCATTCACACGTTTAAACAAGTGAAACAATATATGATTTGAGTCTATTAGGAAACAATAAGTTATAGTAATAAAGTGACGCCCAGACCTAACACAGGTCAAACTGACAGATAGAGGATGAATATGCAGAGAGGATGACACAGTGATTGACTCACCACCTCTCCTTGTTTGGCAATAAAGGTTTGATTTCCTCTGCAACCTGATTCTGTTTGCAGTAACGGGTTAAAGAGCGTTGACAAACAATAACTAAACCTATTTTATTATATATTTTATTGTGTTGATTGATGCATATTTATGTTTTTTGTTCAAAGTTGCTTTTCTTTTGACAACAATTCACCGTTTGTGGCTTTGAAAATTCAAAGAAAAGACGAACCAGCACTAGATGGCAGCGTTACCCTCTAAAATACATTCACCTGCATTTAAAAGCAAAAAAAAAATCATCATAATGAAGTTGAGTGTTTATGGGATTGAGTCGCCGGTCTCTCCCTCCTCGGAGACGAGCTGATCAATCCGGTGAATCCAGTGCTGTGTATGTCCCAGGACGTGCTGCAGAGAGTCGGCCTGAACCCTCACCTCCTGAGCTAGCACAGCTCCCCAACTTTACACACACGCACACACACAGGCACACACACAAACAGGCACACACACACACACACACACACACACACACACACACACACACACACACACACACACACACACACTTACACACTGCCCTGCTGAGCACAGCCATCACCCCTGCTGGATGTCAGGAGCAGAGAGAGGACCACCACACATCCTAGTCCACATTTCACACGCAGGCTTCTGACTCTGCTCACGAAGGAGAAGGTGTGAAAGTCTCTGAGCTTTTCTGTCTTCAAACCCTCAACCACTCGTTATCCATTCACGTCAGGGTTCTACGGGTTCGCTGCGAGAAAATGATGAATTTGAGAAATGGTCTTAGACGGAGATGTAACCTTTTGTTATGAAAAAGGCCCGGAACTCATTAAACAGCATTCCTTAACTTTTGTTCATTATGTCAGTTTGAATGAACACTTACATGTGGCCCAGGAAACAGGTGTGGGAATGTTTCAGCCTCTTTCTTGCTCTCGTCACCTTTTCATCAAACCAAGGAGGTTACTCCTGTCATTATTTGTTTATCTGACCAGAGGAAGAGACGCTGCTTCTCCTTCCTCTTTCGTTCTGCTTGATCTGAGGTAGATTCAGTTTTTACTCGACAGTTTTGCACATTTAACTTTGAGGGAGTTGACAGATCGTGAGTGGGACAGATCAGACAAGTTCAGCTCAAAGGTTCAAGTTAGGTTTTCTGTCATCATCTCTTCTTCCCCAGGACAACCTGTTCCTAATTAAATAACCTGGGCAAACTATTAACTTTCTTCTCCTTATCATAGAGCAGTCAAATCAACAATGTGTTCCAAATTGTAATGGATTCTCCCTTGAGTCGGTCCCCTCACCACAGAATCTCACAGAAACTAGCTCAGTAGATTTTGAGTCATCCTGTCATAGCAGAGATAATCACACGTCTCACAGCTGGAAGTACAACAACGGGACATGTTGCAAATAACAACAGTTCTGTTCATGTCACTGTGATTTTAATAAGAAACTCTACAGAACAGAGAGATTGTTACTTAGGAAAGTGTTGGAGGAAAGAGACCAAGCAGTCCCGCTGCAATCACAGTCCATGGTCAGCAACCATCCAGACCACGATCCACCATCCAGACCAGACGCTACTCCAGTCCTCAGTCACCGTCCAGGCAGGACCCATCACGAGCCACCACCGCGGTCCTGGTCCACCGCCCGTGCCCAATGCCAACGCGACACAGGGTCCGCCACCAGCACCACGATCAGCCCACATAACTCAGAATCCGCCACACTGGATCCAACACTGCGAGCCCCGGTGCGCGATCCACAAACCGCAATCCATGGTGCGGCCACAGAGGCCCTGGATCTGCGGATGAAAAAGCAAAGGGATTCTGGGGAAGGGGGATAGGGATGGACAAGAGGAAGGAGAAGCTGGAAAGAGAAGCTCCGTGTGTCATGTGTCATAAAATAGAAAAAGTTACGTTCTTCCGCACTAATTAGCTCTAACTATAAGCTTTATCAAAAAGGAAGGTTTTGAGCCTACTCATAAATGAAAAGATGGTATCTGCCTCCCGAACTGAAAGTGGTAGATGATATCACAGCCGAGGGGCTTGATGGCTGAAAGCTCTGGCTCCTACTCTACTTTTAGAGACTTTAGGGACGACAAGTAGGCTTGAATTCTGGGAGCGGAGTGCTCTAGTGGGTTTATAAGGTACTAACAGCTCTTTAAGGTAAAAAGGCGCTATATTATTAAGGGCTTTGAAGGTGAGGAGAAGAATTTTAAATTCTATTCGAGATTTAACTGGAAGCCAGTGTAGCGATGCTAATACTGGAGAAATGTGCTCTCTTGTCTTTGTTCTCGTCAGGACACGTGCTGCGGCATTTTGGACAAGCTGTAGAGTCTTTAACGACTTACTGCTGGAGCCTGATAATAATGAATTACAATAGTCCAGTCTCGATGTAACAAAGGCGTGGACTAGTTTTTCTGCATCTTTTTGTGAAAGGACATGTCTGATTTTTGAAATATTACGCAAGTGGAAAAAAGCGGTTCTAGAAATTTGTTTTAAGTGAGAATTAAAGGATAAATCAGGATCGAAGATCACTCCCAAGTTCCTGACTGTTTTGTTGGAAGCAAGGGCAATGTCATCACTAGATTAGATAATGTATCTCTAAGGTGTTTTGGGCCAAGTATTATAACCTCTGTTTTGTCTGAGTTTAATAAGAGTAAATTGCGGGTCATCCAGGTTTTTATGTCCTTGAGATATGTTCGAAGTTTAGTTAATTGATTACTTTGTTCAGGTTTTATTGATAAGTATAACTGGGTGTCATCCGCATAGCAGTGGAAATTTACCGAGTGTGTCCTGATAATGTTTCCTAGTGGAAGCATATATAATGAGAATAAAATTGGGCAGAGCACAGAGCCCTGTGGAACACCATGGTTAACTTTGGTGCGCACAGATGACTCATCATTAATTTGCACGAATTGGGAGCGATTAGAAAAGTACGATTTAAACCAGTTAAGGGCGGTTCCATTAATGTTAATTAACTGTTAGAGTCTTTGTAATAAAATTTGATGGTCAATTGTGTCGAATGCTGCACTGAGATCTAACAGAACGAGGACAGACACAAGTCCCTGATCTGAGGCTATTAAAAGGTCATTAGTGACTTTTGCCAAGGCTGTCTCTGTACTATGATTGGCTCTAAACCCCGACTGAAAGTCTTCATATATATTATTTTCCTGGAGAAACTCACACAGCTGATTGGCTACAACTTTTTCTAAGATTTTAGACATGAAGGGGAGATTAGATATTGGCCTGTAATTGGCTAAAACCTCTGGGTCTAGAGTGGGTTTTTTGAGTTTGATGACAGCTATTTTAAAAGACTGTGGTACATAACCTGATGATAATGACAGATTGATAATGTTAAGTAACGAACTATCAATTAGGGGCAGAATTTCTTTAAGTAATTTTGTAGGAATGGGATCTAAAATACAGGTTGTTGGTTTAGAACCTGAGATTATTTTGGTAAACTGATCACGGGTGATCAGAGAGAAGCTGTCTAAGTAATGGGTAGGATTCTCAGCCGTTTCTGAGATCTCTGTTGCTGGGAGGGTATTAGTGCCAATTGAGGGCAGGAGATGGTTGATTTTATTTCTAATAGTTTGAATTTTATCATTAAAAAAAGGTCATAAAGATATTGCTATTTAGGGATCGAGGAATACTGGGTTCGGTGGAGGTGTGACTCTCTGTCAGCCTTGTTTATGACTAATAATCATACATATAAAGTGTTATAAACTATTTGTTAAACGCCTGACTGATAAATATTATTGTGTTTTCGTTGCTATGCAGATTCGACAAATGTCATCTTGGTTTTAAGTTATTCCTCATTTCTGATGATCTTGGATTTGTGGACTGCTATGATTGTATTTATGTTTGTTTATATTTTATTTCATTTATACATATGGAAACTTTAAAGGATTAAAAAAATGATAATCTAATGATAATGAATCTAATACAAAAATACAACCATCTAATTTATAAATGAGAAATCAAAATGTGAAATTTCATAAAAAATATAAATTTAATAATTAAAACCTATTGGTTTGAAATAATTCAACCAATCTAATGAGGTATAACCATATAGTAATTACAAAATATGTATAAATATGAAGAAAAAAAATGAATTTCTAATTTCTTCATGTAGGTATTTGCTGATGCTACCATTTGTTTTTCATATTATTTCCATACATCTTTACATGTATATATACATATCATGGAGAGAGAAGCATCCTTCAGGTTAATTGTAATTGAATATGAAGATAATGAGGATCTTTGAATCCTGAAACTATCTCTGATACATTTTGATAGGATGTCTGTCTGCTATGACTCATGGGAGATGGAGTTCTTCACCAGAAACTATACAAACTCATTTAACCTTGGTGAAATCTCAGAGGCCTCATCTGTTACAGTAGAAGAATCATTAACTGATTTCCTCAGACACACAGAAACCAACCTGCTCCCTGATTAAATGATGAATCGACTCGGAGACACTGATCAGTGATTAAAGGTCTTTGATAAAAGGAAAGAATCCGTTGTTTCTTCAATCTGATTATTTGCTGGTTCCTCAGTTTTCTTGGAGTTTAAACATGTTTGTTTTTTTGACAGCTTGTTGACAAATTATTTAACCATCTAACGTTACATCTATAACTAACTGGTTGGTTACTAATACTACTGTGCCTGAGGTTCGGTGAGTGAATAACTTCTTGTCACAGAGAAACAATTGAAGCAATTTGATCAAATAAAATCAACACAAACATGAACTGAAACAATATTAGTGAATATAGACAAACGACTCCAGTAAAAACCGATAAAAGAAAAACCTTCATGGGAAATAAAGTGGAACAAACATCTGTTTACCTCTGTCTAATGATGACACAACAAAACCACTTCTTCTGAACAGCGGTGGACAACCATTTTGTATCTGTAAACATAAGTCACTTGTTTCAAGAGTAAAAAAACCAAACCCCTTAAGAACACACACACACACACACACACACACACACACTGAACAGAGAACTCATATCCTGTAAGTGAAGAAGACGAGGGAGATGGTGGTGGACTTCAGGAGGATCAAGCCCCTGCCCTCTCCTGTCTGCATCGGTGGGACGGATGTGGAGGTGGTCCCTGCTTACAAGTACCTGGGTGTCACACTGGACAATAAACTGGACTGGTCCACCAACACAGAGGCCGTCTACAAGAAGGGCCTGAGCCGGCTTTATTTCCTGAGGAGGCTCAGGTCCTTCAATGTCTGCAACAAGATGCTGCAGATTTTCTACAAGTCTGTTGTGGCGAGCACCATCTTCTTTGCTGTGGTGTCAAGGGGTGTGGGCATCAAGGCTAAGGACGCCAACAGACTGAGAAAACTCCTTAGGAAGGCAGAGTCTGTGGTTGGCTCTAAGCTTGTCACCCTGGACGAGGTGGTGGAGGACAGGATGCTGGCAAAACTGCTGGCAATCATGGACAATCCCTCTCACCCCCTCCACAAAACACTGGACAGGCTAAGGAGCAGCTTCAGCCACAGACTCATTCAACCCCGCTGCTCTAAGGAACGATACAGGAAGTCGTTCCTCCCAACAGCAATAAGACTGTACAACTCAGCTACCTCTGTCAGAGCCACCATCACAGAACTGCACTAAATGTACCTGTCTCCTCGCACTGTGTACCCTGTAAAACACTCCGCTATGTGTTAATATAAACCATATTCATACTATATATCATTTTATACAATAATATTGTCTTTTGCACACTGTCTACATATTCTTACACTCATAGTATATTATATTATCTATTGTATAGTCGAATACTTATATTTATACCTCTACTATATATCATATCATATTATATCATACTCTTTGTATATAATATTTATACATGTGTACCTGTTATTATTATTATATTTACTATTATTATATATACGGTTGCTGCCATTATTACTATATACTGCTATTATACTGGTAGAATAACTATCATATATAAATATATATTATGTTATATTATATACTATATATACTGTACTATTTGTATATACTGTCTAACAATAACATTACCATCATATCATCAGTACTATTACCATCATCTTGCCACTGCACCTTATCTACCTATTTATCTTGTGTTCCTGTTTCTTTATTCTTTCTACCTCAATATTTTTTATTTTATTCTATTGTATTGTATTTTATTGTATTCAAATATACCTGGTGCTATGACGACTTAATTTCCCTTCGGGGATGAATAAAGTAATCTATCTATCTATCTATCTATCTATCTATCTATCTATCTATCTAACCTTCACTGAGAAAAAGCAACAGTGATAATAAAAAACATTTGTACAATAATTTCATATTTCAGCCTTTTGCCACTTTTCTGTCGTATTTAACTGTAAAGTGAATATTTCAGGGTTTTGGGTCTAATCTTCAGTTCTGGAAAATACCTTTCAAACAATTATATAGAGTCATATTAAAAAGTGCAAGATTATTGCTTGGAAATAACCTAAATAATTGCCAGTAAATTGAATCATCAGTTGATCAGATGTCTCCGGTATCCATGTTCACAGTGGGTGTGTTTTGGGCGACCTGGTGGTCACGTGACCACATTATGCCGGACAACACTCAAACATGTCATAGCTTCATAAACACACAACCTAGATACACACATACAAAAGATGCTACAAATAAGAACTATATGAGGCGACAAGCTGCTGAGACACTTTCAACCACACGGTGCTGTTTGATTGTTTGGGCTTCGACCACTAAACAGACCAAACCAGTGGAACCTGAGTCGTTGATCCTGAGGAGCTTCTCCTGGTCTGATCACACAGGTCTTCTGACCATGCTACGGCAACTTCCAACACAACACAACTGTCTCAGTTCATCACACACAGACACACACACATACACTGAGTCCTATCCCCTATAAGCACCAAACCATGGAAAGAACAAATCATGAGAACAAGCTTTTTTAAAATACTTTTTATTATCTTTCATGTATTTACAAAAGAAAAGTAAGAAAAAAGAAAAAACAATTCCAGAAGTAAACATGTCGTCCTGCTGTAAGGACGTAGTTCTGCTCCGCCCTGTCCCCCGGGGGGGGGGTCTCCCCTCCTCAATTATCCTGGGACTTCACCTCCCGCAGCCAGGAGAAGAAGGCCGTGACGGTCTTTAAGGCCACGCCATGACCCAGCTGCTCGGCCGGGTCGCTCATACACTTGAAGAACATCCGGAGAAGGTCTGGAGAACAGAAACATGTCAGTCATCGTTTCAGCCGTGACCAAACGGAAATAAATCACATTTTTCTGTGAAGTGAGACCAATTCCTAATCTTATCAATTCAATTAATGCGATTTGTATTTCGATAGGAACCAAAAAATGTATGGTTTAGAAATGACTGAAGACGGCATTGTGTTTTGCAAAAGTGAATTGGAGTCGGAGTGATGTTCCTCTAATGACCAAATCAAGTTAATGTCAGTGGAGAACAAATTTGAGATTCAAAGTTTTAATCCTAATTGTTCCAAATGTCCTTAAAGGGCTTAAAAAATAAACGGAAATATGAAAATCTACAATTCCATATAACAAGGCAAAGTTTCTTCTGCTGATGAGAATCATGTGACAAGAAGCAAAGCTCCAGAGAAGCTCCTAAATGGAGCTTGGAGTGAACTCTGATGCAGAACTTACTTGGAGGCTTATCGAGGGTGACAATCAGCTCCTGAAGGTCTTTAAGAGCTTTCGTCTGTTGCTCCCTCTCCGAGTGACGGGACTCCAGTTCCACAGGCAGGCCCTTCTGAAGGAGGGCGGCGTGCACTGGACAGGTGGTGTTTTCTGCACAGTGAAGCAGGAGGCAGAGTCAATTCATCCGCTCGGCAGAGAGTACATATTGTAATCAGCGGTCTCTCTGCTCCGGCTGGTGGGGAGCTTACCTTTCACTGCTGCCTGGCACACAGCCGCCATCAACTCCCTCAGGTAGGGAGACGAGCTCTTCTCAGGTCTCTCCTGCTTCTTCTGAGAAACAGAGAGCAGAGGAGGTGAGGAGGAGGAGGAGGTTTTCATTGGTTTAGTCAGTTTGTCAGCAGGATTCATTCATGGTATTGATGAGATCTTATCAACAGTCGTGGACCAACATTAGTCTCAAGGTCCGAAATAGAAGTATAAGTATAAGTATAACTCAGCCCCGCTCCGTCTGCCCTTCAGGATTTTTACCACTAACTCGCAGAGACGGGTTGATGTCACTTTTCGTACCTTCACACAGCTGAAGATGTCCTTGTCCCTGGTCAAGTCTTCCAGCATGAGTCCCATCATCTGGTTCTGCAGCTCCCAGGGAGACCAGCTTCCCTCAGACTGAGTCGCCTCAGAGCTGGAGGCGTCTGAATGAAGACACTGGAGCTTCTGTTCAAGTGGAGACAACATGGATATGGTGAGGAAGTAGAGAAGAGAAGGACGGCATGGAAACAATAAAAAAAACATTAGAAAGTAAATTCATTAGAAAACAAAGACGTATGTTCAAGACTTATACTTTGATTCTTCCCTTTAAGAGGGTTTATCTATGAAATTGAAATAAAAAATCAGTTATCATTTGACTGGATCTCAGCACCTTCAAATCGTTAAATTGCAGGAGCTTCTCGACCATGGACGGGGACTTCCTCACGATCGTCTTCTCGGCTGAGGACAAGTCAGAAGACTCTGACTCCCTGTCTGAGGGACGTTCACTGGCCCGTGGAGGTGGGAGATTGAACTGGGGGCTGAGCGAGGCGGGGCGGGGAAGCTCCGGTCCACTAGTGGGAGGAGTGGGCTGAGCCTCCGGTGTCTCCACGGGGGCTTCAGGCTGCACAAGCCCAGGTGAGGGAGACCTCTCACCAGCTGGCTGCAGCTTTAGCTCATCATCTGGAAGAAGGAAAAGTACAGATGAAAACATGTCTTCAGAATTCAATCAGCAAAAGGTGATATTTGTATCACAAACTACACTTAACAGTTCTTCACATAAAAGTAATGTAATAAAAAAAATATAAATCTGTTTACAAGCTGTGACATTTTGTGACTGTGACAGGTTCAAGTTCAACAAGCCTCCTAATTAATGGAGATGTGGGCTTTCCAAGTTTATAACTTAGGGGTCCTCTGACTTTGACTGGTCATATCTCCTTTAACATGAGAAATAAACAACCACAGTCACAACAGTGTGATGAATGGCAGAGAGTGAATGTGTCAGTATTATCGTCCTGTTTGTCCCGTGTTGGGCAGTGACGTGTGTCTCACCAGGCTGTGAGCCGCTGCTGCTGAGCTCCTGCTCAGGTTGGTCCTTGTTGACCGCTGATGACGGTGATGGTGTCTCGGTGATCAGCGGCTTGTTGTTGCGCTTCCTGCGCTTCCTGGCCTTCTTGCCTGAACTGCTTTGACTGG
The DNA here is from genome assembly GCF_947347685.1 of Pleuronectes platessa. NCBI lineage: Eukaryota > Metazoa > Chordata > Actinopteri > Pleuronectiformes > Pleuronectidae > Pleuronectes > Pleuronectes platessa. The sequence continues at coordinate 4,036,120 of NC_070638.1, forward strand.
GGGGGGGGGGGACGAATAAACAAAGAGTCAGGAAGGATGTCAGTGTAAATGAGAAACTCTGAATATCAAGCTTTTCACCCAATTTGGAACTTCTACAAATTATTATCACTGACCTAAACAGAAGTGAAACAAAACCCTAATAACAAAACTAATTATTTTTAAGTCAATGGAAACTAGTTAATCAGAGTTATAGATATCCTGCTGACAGGAGAGATAATTATCAGAATCACAGAGACACTCTCCTCATGTTTCAGAGAAACCTAACACCAACAGGATCCTGAAAATCAGACAGCGTTGTCATCTCATACCTTTCCAGAGTTATCCTGGCTTCAGAGTCTTGGTTCGGTGGAGGAGTGGGAACCTGTGCAGGACTAGAGGCCTGGGGCTGGAGAGCAGCAGGGGGCACGAGAGAGGGCTCATGGGCCGCTGTCTCCAGCTCAGTGCCCCTCTCTGCAAGGCCGTTCAAAGCCTTGGGAGCCTCCGGTGTCTCCACGGGGGCTTCAGGCTGCACAAGCCCAGGTGAGGGAGACCTCTCACCAACTGGCTGCAGCTTTGGCTCATCATCTGGAAGAAGGAAAAGTACAGATGAAAACATGTCTTCAGAATTCAATCAGCAAAAGGTGATATTTGTATCACAAACTACACTCTACAGTTCTTCACATATAAGTAATGTAATAAAAAAATATAAATGTGTTTACAAGCTGTGACATTTTGTGACTGTGACAGCTTCAAGTTCAACAAGCCTCCTAATTAATGGAGATGTGGGCTTTCCAGGTTTATAACTTAGGGGTCCTCTGACTCTGACTGGTCATATCAGATTCTAAGTCTTAAAGAGGATCTAGACTGCAGGCCTGACCTGGCTGTGTCCTGGTCTCCTCGTTCCTCGGCTCCTCCTGCTCTTCTTTCGTTGCCTCCTTGTGGATCTGCTGAACGGGTTCTGGATCCTGCTTGACTTTTTGAGGCACCAAGTTTTGCTGAAGAAAACAAAAATGTACAGAACCACAATGACTTCAAAGCTGAATCAGACAGATTCTGGAGTGTAAAACAAATTTCTTTGCTTTTTATCTTTGACAGATCAGAGAATTTAGGAGCATGTGGGTCTTATCACACAGTGCTAGATACATTTCAGCATAAACAGAGGAATCAGTCAATCACAGAGGAATATTCAAATGACTGGGGACTGATGAATTCATTAAAGATCAATAGTTATCAGTTCTTCCTCAGGTTTCTTCCATTTTCCCCCGTTCAACGTTTCTATGGAATTTTCTTACATTTCTTTGCCATGATCTATCTATCTATATCAGTCCTTCTTAAAAGCGATAGAACTCCTTAACAACAGCAGTGTAGATATTCATTAAACAGAATATGACCAGAATATCCAGTATCATGTTCCTGGTCATCAGACAGATCGGTGAAATAAATCTCTGTGGTAAAATCCTTCTTACTTTGAAGAATTTGAATGTTGGACTCTTTGGAATTGTGCAAATGAAAGAAAAATCGAGACCCACTCACCAAGATCAGGTCTATGGTATCCTGCAGCATATACCGTATCCGAGGGGACGTCTTCCCCTCTGTGACGATGTCTTCCATCGAGTTAAAATAGTGATCCATCTGAGAGTGGTGAGACACAGAGGGAGAGAGACGGTTCATTTGAGACATGAAGGTCATGTTCAGCTTGACTCAATTCAATCCACCAGACAGCAGGTTGCAGATATTATTGTTCTACAGAGTTGATCAATTGTCCAGTTTATCACTTGGAACAGTCCTGACCGCCCGAGATGAAACTGGAACATTCCATCAACAGCAGCATGAAAACCGTGATAGCCAGAAACAAGGGGAGGCAATTCACCGTAAGCGTCATGTTGGTGGGATGAAAGCAGAGACATGAACTGATCTTCAGCTGCACTAATGTCAAAAACACTGCTGACAAAAAGTTCACATCACATCTTCATCCCTGCAGACAACGCATTTCTCTTAATATTTAATTTTGGAAAGGGAAACCAGCCATTATCCTGTAGATTATATTTGAAGATTTCAATCTGTAGCCCTTCAGACCTATTTAAGACCATAATAAAAAAAATTAAGATTTATGTAAAATGTACTACCACCAGCTCACCTTGGTCTCATCCAGCTGAAGGTCCTTGCTGATGGTGGTGAGCAGGACGCACAGACACTCTAAAGCCAATTCGTCTTGGTTCATCAGCAGCTTGTCCAGGCAGTCATGCACGATGAAATCATTCAGCATCTTGACCTTGTACAGTTCACCGATGAACTTTATGTTTCCGATGTAACGCCGCTGGGAAAAGTCCTTGACCACATCCTCCACCTTCTCTTTCTGAAACTCCATATGACAGCGGCTTATCAGCAGCTTGCGGAAGTTGACTGTGTCTTGGGGTTTGTCAGTGCAGGGCACGGTGAGCTGCACATGAACAGTAAGTGGAAAGAAGTCAGTAGAGAACATAAGCATTCAAATAAAATAAATAATTTGTTTTTATTTATCAACAAATTAACATCTTCGTATCTGGATTATTTTGATTTTAATGACTAATATATGTAAGGTTATGTTATCAAATGATGGCAGACAGAAAATGTAATAGTTTCTCTAGAACTCTTGTTAATAGAGTCTAAAATTAAGGATATGCACGTTTAATAAATTGTGTTTTAAAGCATTATTTGTGACTGATTTTCAAACTCCTTAATAAATAGTGTGTGTCGTCTGGTGTAGACTCTAGAGGCAACAAAACAATAAAAGCTCATCATCACACTGTACTGAATTGTGTTACTTTTCACAGCATTATTCTGCATCAAGGCGGAGCTGAATATGAACCAATTGATCCATTTGCTGCATAAACATTTAGCAAGTTGTTGATTGACACACTTCATGCACACCCCTCTGATAGATGGTTAAAAGATTACACTTAATTCCTCCATCGTTTTTTTGCATCTGATGAATTTACAGTTTATGAAAAAGCTGTATTTATGTACTTCTCCAAATCCAATTCAAACAGTTACTTTACAAACACAAGACTCTCTCGTTCCATAGTCGACACACTTCTCTGCTCAACTAAGCGACCTGCTTACCGTGGCGAGGCAGCTGCACATCTTGGCGTAGGTCACCAATAAGCAGGTCTCGTTCATGGCTTGGTCGAACACCAGGTCCACGACTCCTTGGAGCTGCTCCTCTGTGGCGATGGGCGAGTCCTTCACCTGCTTCACCAGCTGGAGGAACTTCTGAGGCTTCTGCCAGTTCAAGATACTGCTGACCTTCTTGAACAGGTCCTGAGGGGAATAGCTCACAACAAGTATTTAAACTCTGACGTCTTCAAGCACAAAGACCATTCTCTCGCTCCACATGAAAAACTAGTCTTATCGTTAAGCTACTGGTTATACGGAAATAAATACTGACAATGATTTATCTATATTTACAGATTTAATGTTGTACTGGAATTTCCAATACTTCAATCATGTAGACTAAAATTAATTATCAAAAAAGTCTGTATATGTAATTTATATATATGACCACTGCTTTTTGGATTTCAGTTTGTGTATATTTGGTCGTACCTGTGTTATATCTGCCTCTGGTTCTGCTGGGAGGCTTACCCTCTTCAGAACTGGTTTGCAGGCATTCCCTGATTTCTTTGGCTGAACATCAGGTGGCACAAGCCCAGGGGAGGTAGACCTCTCTGCAGCTGACCGAAGTTTTGGCACAACATCTGGAAGAAGGAAAAGTACAGATGAATACATGTCTTCAGTATTCAATCAGCAAAAGATAATATTTGTACCACAAACTACACTTAACAGTTCTACACATATAAGTAATCTGATATATTTAGTAATGTGATATTTTTGACACATTTGACTGGTCATATCTCCATTAACATGAACAAAATTTCTCATATCATTTTAAAAGTTCTGGAGTTAAATCTGTTCGGTTAGATTGTTAAGAGTGGCACTCTTTCCTCTTAGGATCTGTGGAAATAGCTTAAAAGAATGGTGAGAGTGTTGGGTCAGACCTGGCCCTGGTTTGGTGTCGGTGGCCCCTTTTTTGTTCACCACGATTGGCTGAGTAGTGGGGCCGACGGCTTTAGGAGTCTGCTTGCCAGGCCGTTTGGAGTTCTTGAGACAAAAGAGACAGAAGAGCGTGTGAGAGAGAGAGAGAGAGAGAGAGAGAGAGAGAGAGAGAGAGAGAGAGACAGCCTCACCTGTCGTGGGGTGGGGGGAGAGGAGCGGTGACCTCCAGGAGGAGATGAATCCTTTCTCCCTCGACCCTCTGCCATGGTCTCCTCTGGGATGTCCCTTCCACGCTGATCGGGGTCCCGGTCACGGACCTGGGAGGACAATAACATAATGTGTGTCATAAATAACAATCATTAATATGGAAAAAGCTTTTCTGAAACAGTTCATGTTTCCAGAGGAAAATGGAAAGAAAGTCTTTCAATGGCAGCGTCCTCATTCATCCTGTTCTACATCCTTCAATGTGTGTGAGTCAGCTGACATCATAAGCAAACAATTAATTATTCTATATCTTTGTGTAAGAAAATTCAGTTTTTGCTTTGTATTCTTAACATATTGTAGCAATTAAATCTTAAAGTTAAACCAAATCTATTCAACTTAACATCTGAACTCAACTGAAATGAACCATTGAGCTCAGCTGAACCATTTGACTCAACTGACCTCAATTCTAATCTATTCAACTCGACTCGAGTCAACGACTGAACTGAACTGAGCTCAGGGATGTAGTTCCTGGAGCGGCCAACAGGAACTCCTAAGATACTCACCATTCTCTTAGCACCGGAGTACCCACGCTGTTCTGGGCAGTCAGGGTGTCTCCCCTCTGGACCAGGACGAGGTTCATAGGTGCGATGTTCATAATATTGCTGAGTAGGCCTCACATAGGGTCGCCTGTGGTGATACTGCAAGTTAAGAGGAGAAGGAGAAAGTTATTATCAACAAAAAAAAAGGGAGGGAAATACAAACATTGTACAGAAATGGTGAACTTTTAGAATCAGTGCTATGATTTTATCTTATAACGTTCAAATTAAATTGTATGCATTTAATTTGATTACATTTCCCACACATTCCACTATTAGATAGACAGATAGATAGATGGATACTTTATAAATCCCGTGGGAAATTCATGTTAATACGTTAACATGATGATAAATGAATTACAGAGTTCCCAAACATTTTCCGTTTCCAGTTTGCATCCTCACCCATTTATCCAAACAGCTGATTAGTTCCTCCACAAAGGAGGTTATGTTTTATTGTTACAGTTTCACTTTCAAAGGATTAGAGTGGTAATTTCCATAAACAGGTGAAATCTAGTGTGGATCCAGATTTTGTGAATCAAGGATTAGAGCGGAGCGCTCACACTGCTACCAGGCAACAATCTCTCCATCCCTCAGCTAAAGATCCAGGCTGATGAGCTGAAGCTTACTACACTATCTCTAACTACTGCGGGCGAGAGATTGGGCAATCTTGACCGTGTGAGAGAGAGAGAGAGAGAGCCTCACCTGTTCTGGGCTGAGGTTAGAGGAGCGGTGACCTCCAGGAGGAGATGAATACCTGCTCCCTCGACCCTCTGCCATGGTCTCCTCTGGGATGTCCCTTCCACGCTGATCAGGGTCCAGGTTATGGACCTGGGAGGACAATGACACAATGTGTGTGAGCCGTCAGCTGTGTTACACACTGCTAAGAACTTATACATGATGTATCAAATCCATTAACCATGGACATGAACTATAAATTGAAATGAAACATAAATACAAGCAAATATGTAGAAATTGTATTATCTTGTTTACGTTTTTTCATTCTGTAAAATAAAACCAATACTGATATATCTATGAAAGGCTCTTACCAGCTGACATCATGAGCAAAAATTAATTATTCTATATCTTTGTGTAAGAAAAATTTGTTTTTGCATTGTATTCATAACATATTGTAGCAATTAAATCTTAAAGTTAAATCAAATCTATTCAACTTAACATCTGAACTCAACTGAAATGAACCATTGAGCTCAGCTGAACCATTTGACTCAACTGACCTCAATTCAAATCTATTCAACTCGACTCGAGTCAACGACTGAACTGAACTGAACTCAGGGATGTAGTTCCTGGAGCGGCCAACAGGAACTCCTAAGATACTCACCCTTCTCTCCGCACCCCGGGATGATGGATATTGTTCTGGGTAGTGAGGGTGTCTCCCCTCTGGCCCAGGACGAGGTTCGTAGGTGCGATGGTCCTGATACTGCTGAGGACGTCGCACATAGGGTTGTCTGTCACGATACTGCAAGTTAAGAGGAGAAGGAGAAACTTATTATCACACAAAAAAAAACATCAGCGAGGGAAATACAAACATTGTACAGAAATGGGGAACTTTTATGATCAGTGGTATGGTATTATCTAATAACATCCCAGTTAAATTGTATGCATTTAATTTTAGCACATTTCCCAAATATTCCACTATTAACAAGTATATACACGTCAACATGATGATAAATTAATTGCAGAGTTCCCAAACATTTTCAGTTTCTAATCAGCATCCACACCCGTTTTACCAGACAGCTGATTAGTTACTCCACAAAGGAGGTTATGTTTTATTGTTACAGTTTCACTTTCAAGAATCTAGATGTTTAGAGTGGTAATTTCCATAAACTGGTGAAATCTAGTGTGGATCCAGATTTTGTGAAATAAGGATTAGAGCGGAGCGCTCACACTGCTACCAGGCAACAATCTCTCCATCCCTCAGCTAAAGATCCAGGCTGATGAGCTGAAGCTAACTCTACACTACCTCTAACTACTGCGGGTGAGACATTGGGCAAGCGTGAGCGTGAGATAGTGTGAGAGAGAGAGAGAGAGAGAGCCTCACCTGTTGTTGGGTTGGGCGAGAGGAGCGGTGACCTCCAGGAGGAGATGAATACCTGCTCCCTTGACCCTCTGCCATGGTCTCCTTTGGGATCTCCCTGCCAAGCTGATCAGGGTCCAGGTTACGGACCTGGGAGGACAATGACACAATGTGTGTGAGCCGTCAGCTGTGTTACACACTGCTAAGAACTTATACATGATGTATCAAATCCATTAACCATGGACATGAACTATAAATTGAAATGAAACATAAATACAAGAAAATATATAGAAATTGTATAATCCTTTTTACATTTTTTCATTCTGTAAAATACAACCAATGTTGATATGTCTATGAAAGGCTCTTATCAGCTGACATCATAAGCAAAACAATAAATGTTTCTATAGAGATCAGACGTTAATATATTCAACTTAACATCTGAACTCAACCTGAATGAACCATTGAGCTCAGCTGAACCATTTGACTCAACTGACCTCAATTCTAATCTATTTAACTCGAATCGAGTTGATGACTGAACTGAACTGAACTTAGGAATGTAGTTCCTGGAGCGGCCAACAGGAACTCCTAAGATACTCACCCTTCTCTCCGCACCCCGGGATGATGGATATTGTTCTGGGTAGTGAGGGTGTCTCCCCTCTGGCCCAGGACGAGGTTCGTAGGTGCGATGGTCCTGATACTGCTGAGGACGTCGCACATAGGGTTGTCTGTCGCGATACTGCAAGTTAAGAGGAGAAGGAGAAACTTATTATCAACTAAAAAAGGGAGGGAAATACATACATTGTACAGAAATGGTGAACTTTTAGAATCAGTGGTATGATTTTATCTTATAACATCCCAATTTAAATTGTATGCATTTAATTTTAGCACATTTCCCAAATATTCCTCTATTAACAAGTATATACACGTTAACATGATGATAAATTAATTACAGAGTTCCCAAACATTTTCAGTTTCCAATCTGCATCCAAACCCATTTTACCAGACAGCTGATTGGTTCCTCCACAAAGGAGGTTATGTTTTATTGTTACAGTTTCACTTTCAAAGAATCTAGATGTTTAGAGTGGTAATTTCCATAAACTGGTGAAATCGAGTGTGGATCCAGATTTTGTGAATCAAGGATTAGAGCGGAGCGCTCACACTGCTACCAGGCAACAATCTCTCCATCCCTCAGCTAAAGATCCAGGCTGATGAGCTGAAGCTAACTCTACACTACCTCTAACTACTGCGGGTGAGACATTGGGCAAGCTTGAGAGTGTGAGAGTGTGAGAGAGAGAGAGAGAGAGATAGTGTGAGAGAGAGAGAGAGAGAGAGAGCCTCACCTGTTGTTGGGTTGGGCGAGAGGAGCGGTGACCTCCAGGAGGAGATGAATCCTTGCTCCCTCGACCCTCTACCATGATCTCCTTTGGGATGTCCCTGCCACGTTGATCAGGGTCCCGGTTACGGACCTGGGAGGACAATGACACAATGTGTGTGAACCGTCAGCTGTGTTACACACTGCTAAGAACTTATACATGATGTATCAAATCCACTAACCATGGCTACAAGCTATGAATTGAAATAAAACATAAATGCAAGAAAATACATTGCAATTGTATTATCTTGTTTACATTTTTCATTTTGTAAAATAAAACCAATGCTGATATGTCTATGAAAGGCTCTTATCAGCTGACCTCACCATTCCAATTAAATTGTATGCATTTAACTTTAGCACATTTCCTACACATTAAACTATTAACAAGTATATATACATTAACATGATGATAAATGAATTACAGAGTTCCCAAACATTTTCAGTTTCGAAAAATTGCATCCACACCCGTTTTACCAGACAGCTGATTAGTTCCTTCACAAAGGAGGTTATGTTTTATTGTTACAGTTTCACTTTCAAAGAATCTAGATGTTTAGAGTGGTAATTTCCATAAACTGGTGAAATCTAGTGTGGATCCAGATTTTGTGAAATAAGGATTAGAGCGGAGCGCTCACACTGCTACCAGGCAACAATCTCTCCATCCCTCAGCTAAAGATCCAGGCTGATGAGCTGAAGCTAACTCTACACTACCTCTAACTACTGCGGGTGAGACATTGGGCAAGCGTGAGAGTGTGAGAGAGAGAGAGAGAGAGAGAGAGAGAGAGAGAGAGAGAGAGAGAGAGAGAGAGAGAGAGACTCACCTGTGGTGAGCTGAAAATAGAGGAGGGGTAATTTCGAGGAGGTGAAAAATACCAGCCCTCTCGACCCCCTTCCATGATGTCCTCTAGGATGTCCCTGCCAGCCTGATTGGGGTCCAAGCTACGGACCTGGGAGGACAATGACACAATGTGTGTGAGCCGTCAGCTGTGTTACACACTGTGAAGAACTTATACATGATGTATCAAATCCACTAACCATGGACACAAACTATAAATTGAAATAAAACATAAATACAAGAAAATATTTAGAAATTGTATCATCATTTTTACATCTTCATTCTGTAAAATAAAACTAAATTAAATTGTATGCATTAAATTATAGCACATTTCCCACACTTTCAACTATTAATAAGTATATACACGTTAACATGATGATAAATGAATTGCAGAGTTCCCAAACATTTTCAGTTTCCAAATTGCATCCACACCCATTTTACCAGTCAGCTGATTAGTTCCTCCACAAAGGAGGTTATGTTTTATTGTTACTAGGGTTGCAAAGGGGCGATTTTTTTTTTTTACTTTCCGGAAACTTTCCATGGGAATATTCAGCTCGGGAATTTTGAAAAAAAACACACAAATTAAACACAGAGCAACAATAACATCATTCAAAACTCTTTTTTAAAGATGTATGGAATGCAGCACACACTGCACGTTGAATTTCAACCTTGCACTGTGCATTTCTCCATCACATATGCAGATAATTCCCAGCATCCTTCACACTACAGCAGGGCTATTGAGGCCTGCTGGAGTGTGCAGGACCAGTCAGGTAAGTTTCGATGATATTACTGGGGAAAATATATTAGCATGCTGATTGAGGATTGTTCATCTGTTCATCCAGCCTATTTCTATTCATTTATCCATCAATTATAAACATTTTTAAATATGATTCCAATTGGCCAACTATTTATATCTCTGGCATTGCTTTAGTGTTTTTTTACAAGCTTTTTTCTCATCTTATTCTATAGAGGAATGCCAAGTGTACTATCTCATGGATGGAGACATTTCACCCCAGCCAATGTAGAAGGAAAGGCTGTGTACATTTGCAAATACTGTGCAAAGACCTACATTAAGAATGACACAAAGATGCAGAAGCATATAGTCAAGTGCCCAAAGTTTCCTCAGGGCTCAAATCAGCCTATGACAAAACAAAATGTGTATAGTTATGTCTCTATATGACAAGGTAAATACAGTTAGTATAAATTATCCACACAATTTCCAGTTTATTCCTGTTGATTCCTGTTAATTCCTGTATATTCCGGTATATTCCCGTTAATTTCCATGGAAAGTTTCCAGCTTTGAATATTCCCGGAATTTTGCAACCCTAATTGTTACAGTTTGGCTTTCAACAGATCTTGATGTTTGGAGTGGTAGATTCCATAAACAGGTGAAATCTTTTGTGGATCCAGATTTTGTGAGTCAAAATAAGTATTTTTAGGGAGGTGTCATTATTCAGTTATATCAGAGAATGGGTATTTTATCTGTGTTTAATGTGAGCCGTCTGCAGAACATATTTGAGTACATGCTACTGATCCTAATATGCAATATAGTGATAACCTGTAAAAAAGGTTCCCCTACCCCTGAAAGAGAGCAAACATTAACTGTAAACAGGTCAGTGTGTTTTCTTTCACCTGTGGGAAGTTGCACTTTGCAGCCTTCTTGGAACGGCAAGGCTTGGGCTTTGTGGAAGGCATATTAGTGGGTTAGACGGATGTAAGGAATCTGTGAGTATGGAGGTTGTGTTTGTCACGATGTAGGGCCTAGCAGTCTGTATCTGAGTCCTCTGGAATTACTGTAGGTAAGATGGGAGAGAAACACTTGATTAATTCTTGATCTCTTTTTTTGCATGCAGGTACCAACTGATATGATGGTGAAAGAACAGAAGCAGGAGGGAATTTACAGTTGGGTAAATTACCTGAATATGGGTCAGTCGAGGTTCTGTAGCAAACTGCTTGGTTGTGAGGAGAGCACCTGACTGACACTGACATTACTGATTTATTGAGACAGTTCAACAAAGGAAAATGCCTATAGTCACTACATTTAAAGGCAGATTTAAAATCTGCCTTTAATCTTAAGCAACAATATAGGAAAAGGACTCTGATGACATAGATCATCACTCAGGATAAAAAATCTGTCTATAATCTTTAAAAAAAAAGCTGATGTGACATTTATTGTGATAATTCTTGATATATCACTTAGCCCTTGACAATGTTTATAATTCCAAATTGTCAATAAGTGATAAACACAACATGTTTAAAAAAGATATCCTGCATGAGTGAATTCTCTGACTCAGGTCTGGTTAGTCTTGCTCTCTTGATTGAAAGGAACCAATCAATATTAAGTGTGATTAAACCAAGAATGTTGGAAAATATCATATTTTGATACTTCTTACTAGGCTTGTTGCTTTGGGAGATTTTGCCAAAAGGTTTTAATGCGTTAAGTCACACTTTGAGGTTTCTACGTATTTTTAGAGGTTTCTACGTATTTTTACCCTGTTAAAAGGGTTTTTAGTAGTTTTTCCTTACTCTTGCTGAGGGTTAAGGACAGAGGATGTCACACCCTGTTAAAGCCCTATGAGATGAATTGTAATTTGTGAATACGGGCTATACAAATAAAATTTGATTGATTGATTGATTACTAGTACTACCCATCTTAGCTTAGACTACACTGATCGAACTATATGAGATTTATATTACAAATCAAATTCATAACTTATTACATATAAAATATCTACAGCCAGCACAGAAACCCTCCATTACGGACAAAGTCCCAAATCTGGAGGGACACTCACCGGGCGACTCGGTGTCTGGGGAGTGTCCACTAGAGAGGGGGAGTCAGCATTTTGTCCCGGTTGTATGAAGACTGTGAACAGAGGAGATGGACAGAGGGAGACGGCTTGTTAAACACAAACCAGGAGCTGTGCTGCAATCTGACACTCGTCATCTATTCTACACAAGTCACACTTTACAAGGAGACATTATGCACATACTCAAGTTCATAATGTTCAACTGTAAACCTTTCCCTCAATGGCTAGCCTCGATTTACCAGCTGGTCCTCTGTGTTTTGTTATTTCCCCATCCAGCCTGCATCATATATGGATGCCATTGTGGTTACAAGCAGAGAAGACAGTTGTCTTTAGTTTAAACTAACCAAACCTCTACCGTCTACGGATTTGAGATCTTGTTTAAATTCAACCGAGAGCTTCTGCTCTTATAGTCCAGGCAAAGTAGCCCGGCGGGGGTTATACCCCTGGCAGGTTCTACCAAGCCAGGCAGTTTTCAGGTTAGAGGCCAGTCTAAAATCAGCTTTGCCATCACCCATTGGCAGAGGGATGACTGGATTAAGATTGGGCCGATGCATTTGTCCTTCATATGAATGGTGTTTCTACCTATGCAAATTAGGACATATTCAATAAGTGTGGAGCTCATATGCATATTAAAATTAATTTTCGAACGAACTTGTTATACAAAAAAATGTACTTTTCATGGGTCCTTGAATGTGATCCTTATTGGATAAAATAAAAGTCATGTACACAGATTATTGCCATTTAGAAAAATTAAAAGAGAGAATGACTAACAGGAAAATTAAACGCTGATGTAATAAAAGACAGATACTACAGGTTAGGGGTAGGCAATGTGTTTCAAATCATTATTTTAAAATTCAAGCGAAAACACGATCATTTGAATTTAAAAAAGGGTCAAAATTCTTACATTGTCAAGTTTTGGTTAAATACAAGTTCTCATTCATTCACACGTTTAAACAAGTGAAACAATATATGATTTGAGTCTATTAGGAAACAATAAGTTATAGTAATAAAGTGACGCCCAGACCTAACAAAGGTCAAACAAACAAAGGAGACAAACTGACAGATAGAGGATGAATATGCAGAGAGGATGACACAGTGATTGACTCACCACCTCTCCTTGTTTGGTAATAAAGGTTTGATTTCCTCTGCAACCTGATTCTGTTTGCAGTAACGGGTTAAAGAGCATTGACAAACAATAACTAAACCTATTTTATTATATATTTTATTGTGTTGATTGATGCATATTTATGTTTTTGTTCAAAGTTGCTTTGTGGCCTTGGAAATTCAAAGAAAAGGCGAACCAGCACTAGATGGCAGCGTTACCCTTTAAAATACAATCCACCTTCATTTAAAAGAAAAAAATTGATCATAATGAAGTTGAGTGTTTATGGGATTGAAAGCAAAATAGGGATAAATGGAAAATATAAGCCTCATTTGTATTTTTACATCATTAAACACTGTGTTCTGTGGGAAACAGTCACTTTTAATGTCTGTAAATTATTTTCCCTGATGACTTGATTGATTCTTATGTATTTTAAACAACATCAATTATCAAATTTAATGAATAAAATGTCTGTCACAAGTTGTTCAAGTCAAGATGACAAGTGAACTGAATTTAAGGCATATTGATTTTAATCTAATCACTTGATGATTTATTAATTGAATATTCTCTGTATTTTACATATCGTTTGTTATTTAAACAGTTTGTGGTCTGAAAAAGGGAAACACTAAACTCTTGTGTGTGTTGTCAGAACTTAAACACCACATCTGCATTGACTCCTGCCTCGGAGGCTGAGGTAATAATCCCGCCACGCTCCCCAGAAACGCCACGACTGATGGCGAGTGAGAAACGACGTGTCATGGCTGCGGCAGACTGTAATAACACCGCAGCCTGAAGATGGATGCCTTCTGTCTGAGTAATTAGAGGCAGATTATTCTCCTCTACCTGTTTTCCCTGCGTGTAATAAAGATAAGGACTTTCTTTACAGCACAGCCTGATAAGAGAACGACACTCTACCTGGAACAACTTGAACAAATGCTTTTCATAAAGTGTCAGACTCGTGGTGACGTGATCATAATTACGTGGAACATTATTATCTCTGCACTAATTACTGCATCATGACAGTGGATGCCCTTTGTGTAGGAGTTCCTCTGGGTGGCTTGAGACACTTTCAGAAAGACAACAGGCAAGTTTTTAATAAAATATAAAGTTTTTTGTTTATTTGTGGCAATAAAATGGGAACAAAAAAACAGTTACCATCCATTTACAAAATAATATCATTAGATAGCTGCTGTTTGGACCTGCACACATTAGCCTGCAGGCATGGAGGGAGTTTGAGACTGTGGGATTCCACCTCTCCTTCAAAGGAGCAAGACGCCCAGAGGCTAAAAGAGACGCACAACTGCAAATGATGCAGGTGTTTGTGTGTTCGCTTTGCTGCTTTGTCGTTGTTTTCGCACCGATTTATCCTTTTGCATCTGTTTTGGGTCTTTTCTGTGTCTCTTTGTCATCATTTGTCATCTTTTAGTTGTCGTCGTGTGTCTTTCTGCAGTTGTTTCTGGTCACTTTGCTTCTTTCTGCATCTTTTTGTCTCTTTCAGGAGTTGTTTTGGTCATTTTGTGTGTCCTTGAATTAGTTTTTATCTTTGTCATCATTCCACGTGTCCTTGTGACAATGTTGTCTCTTTCTAGTCTTTTTATTGACAGCGGCTCAGGGGCCCATGCTCCTGTTGATGCAGCGGTTAATGGGTGAGGTGGGCAGGAGTGTAGGCAAAGCAGGTAATTGCCATGGGGCTGAGCTGAGAGAAGGCCCCCCCCCCCCCCCCCCCGAGAACACCTGATTACATTCGTCCACAGCAACAACAGTTCTATGAGAAGCCAATTAAATGGTTGGCTACGTAGAGGAGACCCCAGCGACACTGTGGTCAGAAACTCTCCATCAAAGCCTGGACGGGGGGACAATGTCTAAATGAATGTCTGTGATGTGAGGACATAAAGTGATGATGATGATAATAGAGACGTTTGAAGATTGGAAACTGGATTGACGGGGGTTCAAAGTCAGACTCCCCCAGGTCTCTTTTGCCTGAGGCCCCTAAAGTCCCTTGACACGCTCCTTGGGCTGAGGTGTGTGTGTGTGTTTGTGTGTGTGTGTGTGTGTGTGTGCGTGTGGGGGGGGGGGGGGGGGGGGGGGGGCCTCTTGTGATATTTTCAGAGCAGCCCGAGCAGCTCTATGACATTTTAGTATTAATTTCTCTATTTATGCAGGAGCTGTAATCTGTGGGGCTTGTGATGTCTGGGCAGAAACAAACACGCTGGTTGTAAGGGGTGGGGGGGGGGGGGGAGGGCCCGCGGAGAAACCCCACCGACTCTCATTAGTGAGGAAGATGACGAGGAGGACAGAAGGTGGAGGTGAGGAAGAAAACGGGATGTGAACGAGAGATAAAGGCGGTGAGCGAGAAAACCAGAAAGAGATTCACAGCTTCCACCTCTCAGTCCTGTTTGTTTATGAGGAAAAGCCTCAACCCATTTCTCCTCCTCCACTTCCTCCTCCTCTTCCTCCTCATCCTCCTCCTCCTCTTCCTCCTCATCCTCCTCCTCCTCTTCCTCTCCTCCGTCCTGTCACCCTCTTGTTATCTCTCAGCACAAAATACAGGGAATCAGTCCCAGCCACTGGGGCTGCAGCCAAACCACAGGCAGACCATCACTTAATAAATGTTTCACTCAACCACTGCAGTGCCGGGTGAGAATGTGGAGATGACTCATGAGTTGGGTGGAAAAAAATTGTTTATTATTATTATTTATTTTTTATAAAAGTCCATGGAAGAGATCCATGTTCAACTTTTTACTCGGTTTGTGGTTATTATTAGTTTTTGTTATTTTTCACCTCCTGCAGCCGCGGTGGAGATTTTTCAGCCCAACTCTGGTTTTGGAGAAAAGTTATTTTCCAGTGAATTCATCATCCACCTCCCGTCAGCGTGGAGACGGTTTCATCCATCAGCTTCTCCACTTTCTGCTGACGGAGCGGAGGCTGCTGGTCAAACGTGTGATTTCCTCTGACAAACCTGGCACAAAGAAAATATCGATTTTTTTTCTCAAGTTTATTTATTGCACTTTTAAAACAGACGAATGAGCAAAGTGCTGCATGATGGAAAAAAAAAACAAATATAAGAAAAGAGTCAAATAAAACAACATAGCCTGACATGAATTCAATCAAGTAAATGCAAAGACACAAAGGCTTTATTGTCATTTTTAGAAATCACAAGTTATCAAGGAAATAAAATTCTTTATTTCCTTATGTCATCTTGCTCCGTCAATAAATATCTAAATGTGAAAATATAAAATTAAAGTGAAGTAAATAAGGAATACAAATATATACTGGGGTCTTAAACCTCACAATCCAACTATATAAATACTATATAAAAAGTTCTAGCAATAGTTTATAGCTGAGTAACAACAAACACTGCATTTAAAGGATAAGTTACACATTCCAACTCTATTCACCTTAAAATATTCACCTTTTTCTATTAAATAAAAAAGTGACACCTGATCATGTGACACAGGGCTGCTCTAGCTGAGGGGTACCTGAAGGTCGGCAGTTCGATCCCCAGTCTGACCCATCTGCATGCCGAAGTGTCCTTGGGCAAGATGCTGAGCCCTGAATGCCCCCCCCCCCCATAGAATAACTAAGTGCTGCAAATAGATGCACTGTCTGAATGTGTGTGTGAATGTGTGAATGTAAAACTGTACTGTAAAGTACTTTGAGTGGTCATCAAGACTAGAAAAGCACTTTATAAATACAAAACCATTTACTAAACCATTCTTTGTTTTCCCATCAGCTCTGTGATAATCACTGAAAGGTAGTAAAGCACAAATTCAGAAGTTCTGTCAGAAAGAGAGAATCAAATGACCTCAAAGCTCCATGAGGGCGAATGAAAGTGGAAAATTAGATTTTTAACCCGAGGACCGACACTCCGGCAGATTACACATTTCAGTCATAGTTCAACTTACAACATGAATATAAATGAATCGTGTGTTTTAACACGACCTCTTACATGCATTAACAAAATGACACCACGTCCAAGGACATGTGGTAATTAGATTTTCATTTACGCTTCCTCTCAGCAGCAGGGGAGACACATCTGTCACATGGAGCCGGGATGATTCATCCTCCTGAGCCTCCCCGGGAAGCAGAGAGGATCATGGGACAGGAGCTCAGCCACTGCTTCTGTAGCTGGAGGCGATGGGATGTGACCAGCGCAGTGAGAGGATACCTGTGTCCCAGCAACACTGTTTCCACAGCTAAACCCTGAATGATTCATTAACAGATGATCAATGAATTCATTAACGGGAGTCACATTCTAATAATCTGTGGGTTACACTTTTTAAATATGATCCCTGCAGGTTTATCTAAGATTGACGTCCAGTTCACTGGTTGTTTGAGATCTATATAGACAGCGTTTGAACTGGTATTAATTAGTGTTGTTTTAAATCCTTCCACTGTCATCACATCACATCTCACTCGTCTTTTAACTGAGAAATACGTAAAATAAAGATTTGAACTCACCTGTGAAATAACATCATGTGCTGAAGCAGATTGTGAGCTGCTTCCGACAGCTTCACATAAACTCTCCCAGCTCCCTCAGCACCAAACCTTCACGCCATGAGGACAGTGGTCTCCCGCCTGCTGCTGCTCTCATCATTAAGGAGTCCATCACTGCACCGCAACCTCAACTCGTGACTGTGAAATCTGAAGTTTCCTGAGGCCAGTAACGGTTCACACTGCGAATCAAGTGACACAGATGTTAAGGTTCATATTGCATATTAAAGGTGCAGGGTGTTGGATTTGGTGACATCTAGTGGTGAATAGGAAACCTTCACTTGTCATAAAAACTCAAAAGGTGTTTAGTTTGTCCAGTCTGGGCTACTGTTAAAAACATGGCGGCCTCCGTAGAGAGGACCTGGACCTACTCCCCATGTCAATATAAAGTATTTAAATATAAAGGGTAAAGAAAACATGAATTTATACAATATGGATGATTCTGATAAATTCAGATGAATATATCCCCCCCCCCCCCCCCCATCTTCACGGACGGTGAGAAGCCACGTTCCTCCGTCAGCTGGGAGCCTTCACCGGCGTCTCTGTGTCGGCGTCTGTCAGCGGAGGAGGAAGGTTTCAGGGAGCAGAGAGGACATCATGTCTCAGGCCCGGGAACCAGACCAACGCTGACCATCAAACAAAGCCGCCCATGCTACTGTGAACCTGGGATCAGAGCCCCGCCTCCCAGCGTGGAGTCCAGGGTTTCTACACAAAGGCTCAGAGGTAAAAACGTCTGAGCTGAATCCTCGCTGTGATAAATGAGGTGAGCCTGAAGTCCGTGTTCCTCCGAGCAGCCTGATGTATTATAAACTGTGTTTCTGTCTTCACTCACATCGTAAACAACCCCAAAAAGACACGGCCATTGTAAAAAAAAATGCAATTACAGTTTGAACCTTTGGTCTCGGAGCTGCTTAGTTTTCACTCTTTTCATCGGAGAGGGATAAAAAGTTTCTCTGGGAACGTTTCTTCCTCCGCGCTGTGTTCAGGTCCTGGTCTCTCATCTCTGCAGGTAATTATTCATCAGTGGTTCAGCGGCGGCTTGGTGAAACGAAGAAGCAGAGAGATTTCTGATGAGTTCATTTGCTCGTCACCGTGAAGGTTCTTCTGGGTTTTGAAGAAATGTCGACAAAACCGTCTCAAAGTGTACGTGTGAAAAAGGGACTGTGGATTATTAAGTGTTTTAGCTGCTACAGCTTTTAATGGAAACAGAAATATCTCAGTCTTACTGCTAATCCATAAATAAAAATCAATCATCAACCCTGCATGAACTGATATGAAATTCCATGCAGACATTCATTGTTCCCTGAGGATGAATCTTTGTGACTTGTCCTCCAGTACCTCTGTGATGTTAGCATTTTTCTTTGATGGAAATATTTGGGATTAGTATTGAACAGCTGCTATTATATATATATTTTTTCATCACTTTCTTTCTCTACTATTTGTATCCATTTTTTTTACATTTATTGTAATTTAAAGTATATATTATTTTATCCATATTTTAATTACTAAGCACTTTGAGCTGCATTTCTTGTACAAAAGTTGCTTTACAAATACAGTGTATTTTTCTGTAGCGCCACCTGCAGGTCAAAGTTGTCTCATCTTTGTATATAATGGACACTAAAGGTTTTACACTTTTTGGTGTCGACATTAGTTTTGTGAAGTTGCTCGTGACGATTCAAGGTGAATGATCGACAGGCAGCGGCACATGTGAGAGGATTTTTTAAAATCCTCTTACCTACAATGAAAAAGTAATTTACAGGTTTTAATTAAAGTGGACACATTGGGTGCAGAGGACAGAAGAAAGGAAGTGGAGGGGACGGCTGAAGGTGAAGGAAGTCGTCTGATTGGCTGCTCCGTGCGGAAGATGAAGGCAGATTCACTGCGATGGAACCGTCTCAGATATGAGTCCAGGGCCCCGGACGGCGCCTGGTGAGACGTGATGGACCGAGGGATGAAGGACGGAGGGAAAAGAGGACGAGGGGATGAGGGTTGGGATGAATAGAGGGGGGGGGGGGATGAGGAAGGTGAGAGGATGAAGAAAGGATAAAAAAATCACAGGTGATCAGGGGTGTGGTCATGTCGTTTCCCTGCTCCCAAATCTATAAGTTGACCCTTATTAAATACTAGTATAAAGTATAAATTGTATATCATTAACCTATAGTAGTAGTAGTAGTAGTAGTACCACTAGTATAAAGTATATATTGTACATCATTAGTTTTAAGTATAAATCTTGTTTTCGAGATTGGCGTCTGATTTTTGTAGAAAACGCTCAGATTCTGTTGATTGATGGATGCACCTGATGTAAACCTGTCCGTCATCAGATCTTCCTTCTGACACAGGAACGAGAATCATGTTTTATCTCACAGGCGTCGTGTTTCCTTCTTCTTCTCTCCTCAGGATTTCACCTTACCAGATCTCAAAAGGTTAGAGAGTCTCATCCACAGGCTCTTAATCTTCCTGAGGTCATTCCAGATGCACGCTCTGCAGACGACCTTGACTTTCACCGCTCCACCGAGAGTTTAATCCCTGCTGTGGCAAACTCAGAGTTTGAGGATTACTCTTTTTTTTCTTCTGAAAAGCTTTAAAAGAAGAGAGTCAGAGGGAGGGCGAGAGAGAAAGAGAGAGATTTGGTGATAACCCCAAAAAGAGCCATTGATTTGTCGAGAGGACCCGTTTCCAAAATCAATGAGCCGACAGCTAATCAGAAGGAGTGAGGTGTGCCAGCTGCCTGTGGTCACCTGTTTACTTTGTGTGTTTGTGTGTGTGTGTGTGTGTGTGTGTGTGTGTGTGTGTGTGTGTGTGTGTGTGCCTCTCCTCCACCATGTTAGCACCTCAGTTGATTCAAGCATGTTTGTGTCTCAGTAATTACAGTTGGTGTACATCAAATATTTTTTGAATATGAAAAATTCAGATTGGTTTCTTTCATTTGCAAACACAACTGACGTCTTGGAAAAATTCCTATTGACACAAGGTGCCGTGTCATCTGGCTGCAGCTGAACTCAATAAGACAAGAACACAGACGAGATGTTTGCACGTTTTCTTTTCTCATAAGTTTCTGTAGAAATACTCTGACAATCAAGATCATAAACTAAATCATTTCTCCAAATACCTGCAATATAAGCAGGTCAAAGTGAAATACAACGTGTGGTTGTGTGTGTGTGTGTGTGGCTGGACTCAGACTGTTGTGTCCTTATCTCACACATTTGAATCGACACTTCATCGAACTTCTTCCACTGTGTTCTTCTTCTCACTGGGGTCCAAGAGTCAAAGTCTATTCCTCTGATCACAATCACTTTCATTCTAATTTTCTTGCGTGGTTAGAGTCAGAGCTAGAGGTGGTGATGAATGGATGAATGTATATTTGGATGGATGGATGTATTGATGTATATCTAGATGGATGGATGGATGGATGGAAACATATAAATCTGCTTCATAGAGTTCACTTCCCTTTGTCCATGTAGAACTAGTTGAACTCTATGAGCAATAACTTATAATGCAACTGCAATATGGGATTTGACCAATAAACTCAGAACAATAATAATGACCAGGTCTCTTCATATTTCATCGGCTAATTGAATGTGCTGCAGCTCCTTTGTATAAACACGTGTATCATAAGAATAAGATTGAAAATAAAGTTTTTTTGTAGGGGCAGACGCTTGTTATTGCTTGGAAAAATAACATTTGCAGCCCTGTTATAAATCGTGGAGAGAAACTACACCCGGCTGCAGTAAAGCAGATAGTAAAGGCACAATATGGGATCTGTAGTATTCTCTTCATGACTGTTATGGGAATAATATACGAGGGGCGATAAAATATTATAAAGTACAAGAAAGTCATTAAAACTCTGCTCACAGCGGCTCCACGGTTTGCTCCACACTTAACAGCTTCTCTGAACCTGATCCTCTCCCCTGGATTCTCCCTGTGTCGTGCTTGGACGTCCAAACTGGGACGGCTCCAGTTTCCTCCGGCTGCTCTAGTTTCTGACACAATCCAAGGACACACGGTGTAAATGGTGGATTGGATTCAGTCGTCAGAATGAGATTTCCCCCGCAGAGCGTGAGACAGCGGCTGAATCCCTGCTCTCACCCTGAAGGTGGCCTCTAGTCCGAGGCTCGTATTCATCAAGCGTCTGAGAATCACACTGAGGAGACTCAGCAGCTAAACCAATGGAAGAGTAGAAAAGTTTGTCACTGAGTGTGAACAATAAACTTTATTTACTACTTCTTACAGACATCAGGTGAGATAATAGATTCATTTGTGTGAAATCTTTGAATTTATGGAAATAGCAGGTGAAATAAACAACAATCTGATGATAACATAATAATCACATTTCTGTCAGACAACTCACGTTTGATCATGTAATATATTTATTACAACAGATTTAGTGTTTGGCGTCTAGGCTCCAACTTAATCACTCCCCCATATGATTACACAGGAATGATGGGAGTGATGAGCAAATACTTGTAACCCCCCGTTGGAGCCTACAGGTGGATGCTGGGCCTACAGGTGGATGCTGGGGTGGTGGAGGGACTGTAGCAACAGGTAGCCATACTGCAGCAGCAGTGCGAGCAAGAGGGGTTGATGGGAAATGTCTCTCTGGTTAGATAGACCACCTGATAAGGTGGGTGTGTATTATAGATGGTTGTGGAGATTGAGGTATATCACATGATGTATGTCACATGATGTATGTCACGTGATTGGCGCAGCGCAGCTCGAGTTGCCTGCCAGAACTAGCTCGCAGGCGTCGCCATATTTATATATTCAGCAGTACTAAACATATACATGTAGGGATTAAATAATATGCAACCCTGTGTTTGTGGATGAGCTGCATTAAAGCAAACTATGTGAAAGTGTAATTTAATACAACGCTGACAAGTCAATAAAAAAATCAATTTCATATAAAATCCTGTTTATTTGCACCACAGATAAATGTTAACATCCTCACGTGCGTTCAAATTAAGAATAATAGACTAAAACTACTCTGTTGTTGATTTAAGTACTTCAGCTAATGTAGTATTAGTATTTGTGATTGGCTTTTTTACTTCACTGAACAGAAAAACATATCCTCATGCAGCATATGAGATCAGATGGAGCCAATTTGTATTGATTTATTTTTAAATTAAACCTAAACCAGTTTGAAAAACACAGTACAGGTCCAGATATAAATAGAAACAATAAAACAATAAATGTGTAGACTGACAAAAATAACTAATTTGGCTCATTTCATTATTCAATATAGTTTCACAATTCCAGCCCAGAATTCAACTCTTTGAGTCATAACATTATTTTTCTGTTTTGTCCACTCTCTGTATTCAGGTGACTCCGGCTCTGGGAGGAATCAGACAGTAAATCTGAGCTGAATTCATATCTCTGCACACCGTCTCCCCACAGGAGAAGATAATATCAATATTCTCTGACAGGATTCATTAATAAAAACAGAGCTGACGTCTCACAAGCACAGAAGAAAAGTATTATACTGAGAGAAAAGATGGCCAAACAGCGATTGTGACTTTTATAGACTTTTATAGACTTATAAGGTTATGTTGGGTTATGGGGTTATTGATTTATTTGTGGTCTGCAAAAACATTGCGTATGATTTACTGATTTATAAAAACAGGAGCATTCAGCTGCTCAAGAGCTTTTTACTCCCTCAGGAGTTGGTAGAGACCAAAAACTGAGCAAAAATAGACTGATTGTTGTATCGAAGCAAACACGTCTCCAGATGAAGAACAAAGTTGTTCTATTAATACAGAATGAGTGAGTTTGAACAACATCAACTTTAAAGATCGTTTTTTTAAATTATTTGTATTGGGAACATTTACATGCTTATGACCAACAGCAGAGTGACACAGTTAGCAACCAGCTAATGTTGACATCTCCTTCAGGAGTTGGTGGAGACCAAACACTGAGCTAAAGAAAGTAATAAGTTCATCAGATGGCTACACTACCACACTATCATCTTTTCAAAATAAAAGATAATGCTGGTCAGTTATGCAGAGTCTGTGAGTTAGCAAAAAAGAAAGTCCACAATCTATTTTGATTCATGGATTTTTATTATTGTGTCCTAAAGTTTTCATGCCCAAAAAAGTGCTGTACTCTAACAAAAATATCATCTGTTGAATTTTGTCTGAGGAGTTTAGATGAGCAGAATTATCTTCATCTAATTTCTAGGACACGTCTTTATAAAAAGGCTTTTATCCTGTTATGTCTAATGATTTTCCTTTTATCATTATCACTATTATCATCATTATTATCATTGTTTGAGTTTCATACTGTTCGTTGTAGCGCATTTTCTTACTTGTATTGAAAAGTGCCATACCAATATAGTTATGATGAAGATGATAATGATGAAGACTATAACAATAATATCACTATTTGTAAACTTCCTCAACTGAAGAGCTCGAGCTTCAGATTCCTTCCTGTTCACTACCCACATTATAACTTCAATAAACCAGTATAACACAGATGAAGCACGTTGTGCTGATGAACCATCTCCTGCTCGCTGACGTGATGAAGAGGCTGGAGCGAGGAGGAAACCAGCGGCGGTCATGTGACTGGGAGGGGGCGGGACTGAGCCCCGTGCCGGCCAGTAGCGTCGCAGCGTCGCTCCTGGTCCCGGCTTCTCCACCGGAGGAGAAAAAAAAAAGCCCCGAGAGAGGCGACGAATAACGGGACTCACCGACATCCATGGAGCCGATCACCGCATCTCCGCTGCCCGCATCCGCGTGTCCTCCTGCGGGGCGTGCATGACTCCGTGCGTGAGGAGACGGACACGGTGATCGGTGTGGTTTTCTCGGGGTGGTCGTGGTGCTGGTGGTGGGGGGAGAAGCTGAGGAATCCACAGCGCTCCACCATTGTTTGCGTAGAAATAAGAATGGCCTGGATGTGGAAGGTGAGTGGATCTCCCTCTCTCTCTCTCTGTGTGTGTGTCTGTCCCTCATGTGTGTGGACAACGGGAGGAGAACAAGAGGACAGGAGGAGAAGAGGAGGAGAGGAGGTGTTGACGTGGTCAGACTGAGACAGATGTGAGGAGGAGAAGCAGACAGAAGCGGAGCAGCTGGATGGTGCTGCTGCTCCTGGAGGAAACCAACCCTCCCTCTGCTTCTCTGGCTGTTCTCCTGCTTACACCCTGATGTGTGGTATATTGTGTGTGTCTGTGCAGAGGAGATGTGACACAGATGGGGAGCTGGGCCTGGTGTGTGTTGTGCATTCAGCCCATGTGTGTGTTTGCAGATGCAGGCCAGCATCCTCCATGACGTGTTCAGGTGTTGATATGGTGTCAGGAGTTTTAACAATCCTCACAGATGAGGAGAAAGTTTCTGAAGAGTCCCTCACACCGACTCCCTCCCTCCTCCTCTGTGATTTGGCTAATGTACATATTTACAGATGTGGACCTACAAACATTCTGCCAGATGTGTAGTTCACCATACACAACATTAAACACACATTGTTGGATTAGCTACAGCTGCAACTAACAACTTCCTTTATGATCAGTTTATTTGTTGAATAATTCGTGGATTTTCAAGATTAAATATCATCACATAGTGAAGGAATGTCTCCGGAATTCCATAAAGTTCAAGTTGACATGTTCAGATAGTTTGTTTCTTCTGATCAACAGAAACAAAACATTAGAGTAGAAAAAAGTATCTGAGAAACAGTTTTGTCTCTAAAACCAAAAGATAATGATGATGTAATAATCTTTCCTATGAATTAAATGATTTAAATGTACTTTCTTACTTCACTTTGTGTGTTTACACATGAGGAGAAAGTTAATGAAAAGTTCCTCAGTTTTGTAGCTCATCATCAGCTGCAACTATTTCCTACATCTGTCCAATAATCCGTCACTTCTTTCTCAATAATAATGGCAAAAAAGGGAAAAGTTGAAATCTTCAGATAGTTTGTTATGTCTGATCAACATTATAAAAACAAATGTATTAGATTTATAGTGATACATGAGGAGCAGCACTGTTTCAAACTGAGAAACTGAGAATCAGCCAAAGATGATTATAATAGACTTTAATGATTTTAAACTACTTTCTTGCTTCACTGTGTGTGTTCACAGATGAGGAGCAAGTTAATCTGAAGCTCCTCACACTGACTCCCTCCCTCCTCCTCCTCCTCTCTCTGTTTTCAATTCATTTAATTGAGGTATTTTACAGATCAACAGATGTTGACATCCACACACGCTGCCACAGCCAGATGTGCAGTTTATTATACGTGACGCAAACCACTCTATCGTCATTATCCATTAATCTGTCGAAAGATTTCTCCATTACATGTCAGTAAATCGTTAAACAGGTCTCCAGTGTACAAACAGTTTGTTTGTCACTGTATGAAAACAAGCATATAACATTTATAGTGATAGGATTAGGAAAGCAGCTTAATTTCAATGTGAGAAACTGTTTTGTTTCTCAAACTAAAAGATAATCAGCTAAAGATTTTAGAAGTTTCCATCTGAGCTGCTGAGAGTCTCTCAGGTTCCTTCAGACCACGTGGGGGGAGCCGGTGTCGAGGATGAACAGATCAAAGTGTGACTGGACTTTCAGGTTCTGCCTCGTTTCAACATTTCACTTTTACAGGATGATTTTTGGAAACTTGTGGAGCTGCTTTTTTCCCCCGTTTGGGCCAAAAATAATGCTGGATTTTTTAGACCAAAAGTTGGATCTGCTGATGTCGTGAATATTCTTTACATAAATGCAAATCATGAACTGAACTTTCATTTGATAAGTGACCTTTATATTTAGATTATTTCAGAGTTGTGCTCTGTAGTGAAAGGGACGTCTCAATGTGGAAAAGCTGTCTTGTCTTTCTGGTTCTTCCTTGTGGACAAAACCACGTAATCGTGAGCATTTCAATCACATCTCTGTGGTTTCCCTTCTGCATCTTCTAGATTCTTGTCAGCTGACATACGTCTCTGTGCCAGAAATGATTTGTTAAAGTATGTGCTGATGACATTGGGTTTACTTTTCATCTCCCAACTCAAGGCACAATTTATAAACTGCTCCCTGAACTAATTTAAAACATTATGTGTTTCAAACACTGAACTTTGGCATCAGGGATTTTCTTTTATTCACAAAGTTGTATTTTCTCTGACTTAATCTCAATATTAATCAGTAATATGAGCAGTTATTCAGTTGTATGAACTCACCAACCTGCTTTTGTATAATTCACGACACTGAGAGAAGCTTTCCTCGATCTCTGCCTCTGAGTCTGACGTCTTTAATTGGAGAGAGAGAGGCCAGCAGAGGGATGCCCGACGTGCAGGTTCCCCCTGTTTGTTAGCTTGTGTCACAAACTCATACACACAAAGAGGATTTCTGATTAATTCATGCATGTTTACCCAAAGACACAGTCATTCCTGAGTGTCGGTCACGGCTATGGGGGAATGCGGTGAGTGACCCGGTTGTTCAGAGTCCCGGGGGATGAATGGCAGCTCTCTGAATTCCTCGTTGTTTCCTGTGATTGTGTTACAGCAGAAGAGCGACTGATAAAAAGTGCCCTGCCACAGTTTGAGAGAAAGCCCGGACAGGATGTTGAATGAGGCTGGTTTTCATCACATCCCCTCTCAGATTTCCCTTTGTGCCCTTTTATCTGTTTGACCCTGTTCACCGAGGTTTACATGAGAAATGAGAGAATCCATAGTTTTATAGTTTCAAAAGAGTTTTAGATAACTTTATTTTTTTTACAAATTTACAGTGCAGCAGTGAGGAATAAAGGTTTGTAGCGAGGCTAAAGCCCAAATTCCTGCTTTTACATTAAAGCTACATCATAGGTGTGCACAGGGCTGAGCATTCACAGGTGTGTGTGTGTGTGAGACGTGCTGCAATTACACTATCGAAACACTAGTGGTGATAGAGTTTCGTTGTTTGTGTCGATTGTCTTTTGGTTTCTGGCTCGTTCCAAACTCTCTGGCTTCTCTGTTTACTTCAGAACAATGGTGAGTGTAGCTTAGCGGAGCCTGCTGGAGGCGGAGCTGATAGATGTTGATTAACACATCGAGGTGTGTGTTGCATCATTGAGCCGGTGAACTGTTAAAAAATCCAGAAAGTTTTTACCAACCCTGTAGGTCTCTGTACCATCTCTGTGTTCCTGTCCTTCAGGATGTCCATCACATCCAAGGTTCAAGCCTCAAAGACGAAGGCCACATCTACAGAGTAAACTAACTACCACTACTTTGTACAACTCGAGTAACACAACCAAATAACTGAGTCGTGTTTAAGGGCAAATTACCTCTGTGGTTTTCAAGTTGGAGTTTTGTCGCTTTGGCCATTTGGGGGCAGTAGAAGCAAGTTGATGTATTATTCCCCACTGTGTTCTCCAGCTGGTTGCTAACTGTGTGTGTGTCTGCTGTGTGGTTGCACAGTACGTTGTGTACACTGGGTATTTATGGCTCTTTTGCTGGAAGCAGCCGCAGATGAAAACAATGCTAAGAAAGTCTTTGTCTTTTGCTCGGCTGTGGCCGTCAATTCTTTAAACCCTCTGAGCCAACAGGGTACCATTTGAGCGTGCAGCTGCTTTGTCATGGTAATGTAACCTACATCTGTTGTGTAGCCACATTCACACACAAGCTTGTGCGAAGGGTTAGTGTATTTATAGTGGTAACCTCCCTTCAGATCTGGCATTAATCCACCGTTGAGGCAGGAACTGGGCCAGAGGGCTGACCCCGTCCATCACACTGGGAATGTGGTCAACATCTGGGAGGACTTAAGGCTGGACTTGATCCCACGATGTGTTTCAGGTCGGATTGTTCAGGTGCTCACTAATCCTGGTTTGGGTGGATCATGTGCTCTCGGCCTGTCCCCAGTTTGGACAAAAATACAAAGTAGAGAAAAACCAGAGTTTAATGAAAGAGCTGATATGGCAAACTACAAATTAAGCTCCACTCTGTAATTGCAGTTCTGCTCAGCGGAATCAAATTACATGTCAGCGGCCACAAATACACCACTGGGGAAATTGCTCCAATTTTGTTACTGTACTGTCGCATTCCCACAAGATCTTTTTAAAGCAGTGACATCGATGTCAACGTTTTTATGCTCAGATTAGTCCAGAACAAGAGGGACAGAATCAATACTGATGCAAGAGGAGAGATATTCATCTTTCATCGTTTCAGACATCAGCAGAAAGTACAAACTGGTTTAAACAAACTTCTAACTGCATTTAAAAAAAACACACAAATCACAAAAATTATGAATTAAGAGCATATTTTTATATCAATTTCAAAAGTAAACACTTGCTTTTTTAATTGTCTTCTCACGTCCTGCGGCGTCCAAACTATTTTTAAATTCAACTTCCATAAACAGTTTTTTTAAGTTAAAAATGAAACTTTTGACATCTTTATTGATGTTATCAATATTGTTTGATGTTGTTTACCAGCGCTGATGTTTTACTCCATAAACAAACCAAACTCTTCAACTTGACTTTCTGTTTTTGGTGAAAAGAACTGGAACAAAATGATGATTGTTTTTATTTTTCATAGAGCCCATAGTCACATCTTCACCTGCCTGTTATAGATATGATACAAGAAAAACCTGATTAGAAGCTGAAACCAATGAATCTGAGTTGAGTTGAAGATTCATTGGTCTTTCATCAGAGCATCATCTCAGCTCAGGTTTTGAATCAGAAGAATATTTTTCTTTATCATTTCATTAATTGTCTCACGCTGCTTCCAAATGATCTTCAATCTCTGTGAAGTGTCCAAACAGAAAGAAACACAGTTGAACTTTCCTCCAGCACCAGTTTCTTCTGGCTCTCGTATTATTCTCAGTGTGTATCCATCTGTTTGGAAGGATGATAATCAGATAATGAGGCGGCCTCAGTGTTTGTTTTGAGCTTCACCTGTTTGCACACACACCTCCAGCCGCTCGCGTTGCTTCTTCTTCAGGGATTAAAAGGTCACTCGCCCTTTCAGGATTAAGGCTGGCCTCTTTTACACCTCACTCTCCGCTCCGATGTGAACTCCTACTTGTAGATAAACACTGAGCGACTGCCTGAGGGCCTTCACGGCAATCTGCAAGCCAGAGCTGCCAAGTCGGCAGATCGCTGTTGGTCAGATGGCCTCATCCGGCCTCGACGAGCGCGTGGACCAGATCTGGAGTTTTGTCCTGGAACTTGATCCAGGAGGCGATTTGCCAACCGACTGCAGCGCGGAGATGACAAACACCGGATGGACCTCACAGGGCGTATGTATGAAGGAGTGACCTGTGGTTGGTTAGTCTGTGTGAAGTGAGATGTAGTCAGACGTTCGGGTGAACCACTTGTCTGTGTGTTTGGGTTGTGGTGGAGTCGGGGACTCATTGGAAATGCTCATTAGATCTTCAGATGTAAACAGGAGGTGAGTTTGGAAGGTAGATTTTTCATTTAGTTGATTTACTTTACACTTTTTAAAATCATAATTAGAGCTGATCAGTCAAATGGTCGATCAGCAGACACTGATAACTAATAAACTGTTTCTCAAATGTAAGGAACAGAGAACAGCATTTTATTATTTCGGATTGTTCATCAGTCCAAATAATAAAGGTGTAATCTCAGCCTTTAGTAAAGTATATAGAGCATCTTCTCTAATCTCTAATATGTTGTATTCCAAATCGAAAGGCCTTGAATTGAGAAAGTCATCTTCAGATGAACCGAGGTTAAAACATTTTGTAGTTGCCACCTTAATCGAAAAAAAGACGATTCATTTTCTGTGCGTGTACATATTAATTTACTTTTTTGTATCATAGAGAAGAGAGTAGTAATATTACTTCATTCTAACAGAAACTACTCAACTATATAAACTAAGACTTTGGAGGAAATATATCCGGCTCAATCCTTTTCCTCCCTGTTGCACTCTCAGGACCCGCCATCACACATTCTGACTTTTACAAGCGTTTATGTTCCCGGTTTGTTTTGATTTCCTCACATGAAATATTCACAGAGTCACACAGCTCCCGGCCAGTTGGACTCATTTGGGGGTGTTGCACCATTGCTGGATTACATTTGGCAAGTCCTCCCCCTGCACATTGTAAACTTGGCAAGGCCCGAGAGCTTGATGTACTCCTGGCAAGGCCTTACTGCCTGGTTGGCACCGGGGTGATCCAAAGCCCCAGCAGAGACGGAGCAGGCTGCAGAGGCCATGTTTGATAAGGAGTTCTGCTCTCCGTAGACTCGGATGGGGTTTAGAAATGCTGTGAAAATAAGTCGTACAGAATCAAAAGGGGCGGCAGGAGGTGTCAAGAGTCACTGGGATTACTGGGCGTAAACTTGAAGCAACGGTTTCAAGTGATCGCTCCGTGTCCACAGTGAATCGTCTGGAGCTGGAGGAGAGCTTGTTTGGATGCACCGGGCCGTGTCCTGTCAGCTTCTCGTCTCGACCAGGGGGGAAGGTGACATTTTTCTCTATAGCATCAGTTTGTAATATTCACAGTTTTATAAAATCCTGTTGTGGGGCGTCTCGGTCACATCTTCACATCCCTGTCGTCTCTCAGGAATGAATTTTTGAGCCAAAGTCCAATTCAATGAATCGCAGAACATCCTGGATCGCCCCTGTATTTCCTCACTCAGCTCTTCCAGACCCCGAGGAGCCCGGTTGTTCCCCCGACTCACGGCTGAATCTCTAGCGCAGCTCGCCCGGAGCGTTCCGCACTCCGCCCCTGAACCGAAGCCTGTGAGCCGGCAGAAAATCCCCGTAATTGCATTAGTGTTGTTCCACTGCAAACTCGGCCGCGCCCGCTCCCTCCAGACCGGCCTCTTCACTTTGATTCACTGCCTTGACATGTTTGGATTTATTTTCATCCCCCGTCGCAAATATTGCAGATGACAAACACAGCATCAGATATCCCTGACGAATACCCGGGGCTTTGATCCACTGTCCTCTCCTCTCTCTGTATTGAAGTGTCAGGTTGGGATATAGAGTCGGTGACGTGCTCAGTGGGATCTAGGTGTGGTTCTATAGCGTGGGCCCCGTCCTGAGGCCCCGTCCTGAGGGCTCTTGACCAGGCCATGTAATAAAAGGTTTCAGTGCCAGTGTTATTACCCCCCCGGTGGACGCCTGGCAGCGCTCGGGGGGGCCGGCACTGGGAGTCTGATTGCCTCTGTGAACTGAAGAGGTTGACAGACACAAATAGAGCCTGGCGGTTAAGTGAGGGCATTAAATAAAGTGCAGTCAGTTTTTTTTCATGGAATATAATCCCCCCCCCCCCCCCCCCCTATCTGCTTTGATGCTCGCCTGTGCCCTGGAACTTTGTGTTGTTGTGGTCATAATGAAAATAAAAGGGACTGGGCAGCTGTTCAAAATGCCACAGTGCACTCTGGGTGATATTGTATCAGCTCGGCGAACCCGCTGTTGTTTAGAGAGGAGCCTGTGCTGCTCTGAGTCACCTGGTGTGTTGCTCTATGTGATGATACCGTCACTCCACATTTTCACTTTGGCATCTTGTTCCTCTCCCTGACGGCCCACAGGTGTTTGTTGTTGTTTTTGTTTGTGTTGTTTGACGCTGACACTGCTTCCACCTCCCCGGACCCGGACCCACACAAACACATTGAGTTTGCCAACACAGTGCAGCAGCACCACAGAGGCCAAGTGGATTCTGCAAAGTGTGCGTTTTTTTCCCCTGCGAGAACAGCGGGTGTGGGTGGGGGGGGGGGGGGGGGGGATTGGCCTTGGTTGGATTGTTTCTCTTCAGTTTCATAATGCTGTTATTCAAACCCTCATAGAGAACTCTCCCACTCTCATAAGGATTAAAGAAAATCAAAAGCTTTGTTTCCAAATCATTGCAACGTTTTTGATTGGAAACCTCAAAGAAAATATCCGCAGATGATTCAGACGACTATCGTGCTGCGGTTCAAATGAAAAGTCCTCCACAGATGTTCTCTCTTGTTTTTGGCTCTCAATGCATTGCGACCTCATCCTGACACTTTATCATCGGGAGAGATTTATCGACTCGTGTGCTGGGATTCATCATTAATCAAATCAAATCATATCAAATATACTTTATTGTCCCCATGGGGAAAGCCAAAGTTCTGCAGCAGCTGCAGAATTACGAGCTGCAGCTGCACTGACTCCGGGTCTGTGGCCGTGCAGCGCCACCACATGCATCACTAGGGAAAAAACATGTTTCTATCTAATTAGGGACACAATTACAAACAATCCTGGCAGGGCCGCTCCTAGCCTTTATGGGGCCCGAAGCTGAATTAATTAGGGGTAAATATATAATAATCATCCTCAATTGCACTGGTTGCAGCTGTGTTTGTCTACCAGTGACAGTAGAATCTGCTTAAACCAGCAGTATTAGTAATATAATAATATACTAATACAGTTCAAGCTCTCCTGGGGTCTTATGTCGAGGTCTAACTCGGGTTCAGGTTGAGAAGTTTGGTTTCGTAGACATGAAGGCATCATCAGTTACCAGGCAGACATGGTTATAATAAAACACAATCCAGTTGCATTCTGGGAACATTTCTGGAGCTTGATGAACTACGAGCCCAAAAGTCCAGATATCTGAGGCTCTGCAGCTTTAATTCTGACCTTTCCTTTTGGCCGAGTCCGGGAACGAGTCGGTCTTTTGGTTTCTCTTCCACTTTGATGTAGACTGAAGTGTTTTAACAACTTTTGGTTGGATTGGACTGAACTAATGTTCATGGCTCCCAGTGGATTAATCCTAATACCAGTGGAGCTGTCGGACTTTTCCTTCAGAGCCGATATGAGGTTGACGATTGGGTTATTATGCAGTTTTGTGCAAACATTTCTTTCTCTTTCATGTCAGATTATTTGGTTAATAATATTCCCATCAGCCTCAGCTCTACACTACGTTTCATGCTAATGAACAAAATTGCCATTTTAAAATATGCTAATAGTGAGCATGGTAGACATTGTCAGGATTATCATTATCTTTGGGAGCATGTTAATATGCTGTTCAGTACACGACTCGTATTACTGTCCTTTCTTTATGTCGGTAATATACTAAATATCTGGGGTGTCCCTCTAACTTTTGATTAGTCGAGTAAAACTCATTTATTTGAACAATAGTTTCAGATAAAGGTCGAGTAGTTTCCAAACTCCTTTGTTTCTCTTTCTTCTTCCGCTTGTGAACTTTACTTGTATCTCTCCTCTGCCTCCCCCACGTCTTCCACCTCTGTTGACTGAAAAGACCAAGATGTGTTTTTATTCTAAAAAATAAAATAAAATAAGTGTCTCGAAAGTGTCTCTAGAAGTCACAGTAGTCGAAGAAGACAGAAACAATCTCTCCAGTCAGAACAATGTGTCTGTGACTTCGAGGGATCTGAGTCATCACTTCTCTGAGGCCTGAGCTCCAAACAGGACAAAGTCATTTTATTGCTGAGTCACGTCTGCTTCCTGTCTCACGCTGCCTTCAGGAGAACTGTCTTTATTCAGACACATTTGTTTAACAAACAGCAGCTTCAGGAAAATCTCTGCTCAGACTGTTTAGTCAAGTGGAGAAGGAAATTGGTGACGCTGTTTTGCAGATGATGGAATGCATCTCTCTGTTTTTCATGTCTAAGCCTTTAAGACGCTGCTGTTTACTCTGGTGATATATATTTAAATCTCTCTGTGTGAGCAGTCGTGCTATGTGTAATCACTACCAATGAGACGGGGCGCTGTTACGGACTTACAGCCTGACTTTTTCCCCTGAGTTTCAGGGGAAATATCAGCTGTTAAATGTCAGTAATCCTGCTCCGGCATTTGGTAAATTGAAATGGATTTCCTTGGTCAATACCCCCCCGTGCCTTCGTACACAAGGAAACTGGGAGAACAATTTTTATTCTGCTGTAAAGTGTTGAAATACAAAACTGGATGTGCAGCATCTGCTCTGTGTTACATCTACCGGACCCTTTCAATCAATTCTCTTTTATTGTTTTACTAGTTTTATTGTAGTTTTTTATGTAGTTCAAATTCCTCCACCAGAGAAAACACAGATCCTAAAGCTCCTGAAAGGACTTGTTGTTTCAGCCGATATTTCACGCCTCTTGGCTGCTCTGGCCGGAACCCTAAAACGATTCAGAATAAACCTGCTGGTCAATTAGAGCAGACTGGGCTTGATCGGGGGGTGGGGGGCTTAAAGGGACAGGAGCTAAAACCAAGTGTTTCAGACAGAGGCTGAAAAGAGGAGCTGCAGCAATGTTAGGACAGCGATTTTGCTTCCTGCACATTAGAGCATTTAAACCTTTCACAGTAAATACAAATATCGAACCTGAATATGAGCAGAACTCGTCTCCTTTAAATCTCTCTGGTAAACTGGTCGTCAGCCATCCTGACTTGTGGCCCAGTGAAGACACCTCTGGTGGATGAGGAGCAGCTGGTTTATTACTGTACAGTAGCTTCGTCCTCTGCCAGCCGTGTGGTCTCTTCTGACCATCGGCCATCTGCGTCTGTAAGAGCCGGCACTTAAAAACTCTGATAGTACAGTACGATAAAACTTAAACTGTCCTTGTCCTGAGTTTATAGCAGAATTAATTTCCTGTGAATGGGCGATTCGCTACGAGACGTCTCTGCTGTATTCTATTCTGCAAATATGAGTTGAGGAAGTGGAATTGGCATTTAGAGATCCAGTGTAAACCTGGGGGATTGTACTTTCCGGTGGTTATGTGGGTCACACATTGTGTTATCTGAGAGAGCGTTATCCCGGGAGAATCAATTGTGTTAAGTAACTCGCAGTCAAAATAAAGTCTGTGTGTGCTTTATGTCTGACAGGTTGGCTTACAGAAGCTCATCTTCCCAAAGTGCCACAGAGAACAGACTTTCCTCTTTTCTCTTCTTGACAAATTCTTCGCTTTCTCAAGTGAGCGAGCATCTTCCTACGCAGCCGAGCGTACAGAGCTCCTGCGTCTGTGAACATATGGTGCCATGTCGATATCCCCCCCCACCACCACCCCCCCACCCCTAAAAGTTAGCTGGATCCGGAAGGAGAAGAGAATAATGCAGAGTGTTGTAATCCTTTTGTACTTGTGGGGATTATGTTCCATTTGGTATCAGATATGCATTAGTCAAATGGGTTTCGGAAGCTTTCGTCTGTGGCAGTCACACGTGTGCTGACACACACACACACACACACACACACACACACACACACACACACACACACACACACACACACACACACACACACACACACTGCATATCTGCACCATGTGATAAAGGCTGTAATGTGCAGCTCTGATACTTGAATGGATGACAAATGTGCTTCCTCCTTATTGTTCGAGTTTCAGCCGCATGAAAACAAACAGATTTCCCATTAAGATGATGCTCGGGACCATAATGATTCTGCATCGTGCCAACAGAGCAGATTAGTGCTTATTTGACCTGGATTGAAGGATTTTCTTCTCATGTGTCACAGGACGATAAGGGGAACACCACAGAAGGAGCGTGCACCAAGGGCAGCAGCTTTGACAGATTCTGCTATTGTGCTGGAGAAAGGAAATGTTGCACATTATTGGACATAACTCAAGTTTGATTGCAAAGACTTTTAAAACAAGGACATACTTATGAATATCTATTATTTCTAAAAGAAAAGGAAAGGAGCTTTGTTTATGTCCTAATTGATCCCTCCTTCCCAACACATAACTGAAGTTAACAATCCATTGAAATGAAAGAAAGAGAAAGAGTCAAATGATCTATCCTTGTATATATATACTATTCATATTGCAAATTTGATGTATTTTTGCAAATATACTCAGTGGGAAGCTCAAGGATAATCTCACTGTGAAGTCCATGCATTAGCTGACATAAGGATTCAGCTGAAGAAAATGATTCAGTTGTTCCAGATCTGTCGATGTGAACTGTTCTGAGACTGAGATGTCAGATTTAAGATTAATCCATCACATTGAAAACCTGGCAAATCTAGATTTATCACACTGATGCCACAATTAAATAAAAATCCATTATTTCAGTGGAGCCGTTGTTAATTGATTTGCTTCGTTGCTCGCGAGGGTTTTTTAAGTCATAAATAAGTAAGAGATAACTGCAGTGGAATAAATATCACAACTCAAATTTATATGGATCTGCAGCTAACAAAGCTGATTATTGAACAACTGGTTATTGATAAGTTATTGATCAATAAATCTCAGGGTAATAACTTTCACAGTTTCCCACAAACCAAAGTGACGTCTTCAGATTGTCTTTGAGCAACAGTCCAAAACCTGGTCCTTTTTTTTTAGTGAGAGAAGGAATAAATCATCATATAATCAAAATTGTGGACGATCATATTTTTTTATTAGATCAATTAATCAGCGAAGTTACTCGTCTTTTCCTCGTTAAAACCACTCAGCATAAAGTCTCGTCTCCCGGCTCTGTCTGAGTGTCTCCTGTGCAGTTTGCTTGTGACAGAACGTCCTGCAGATTGTGTTCACTCACTTCATGTTGTTATTCAATAATTAAGTGCAAGTGATGCTGGATTTCTGGTTCTGTTAGTCTGCAAAGGTTTTAGCTGTTTACATTCAGGTGTCGCTGTCACGTTGGATCAGACAGGATTCAAATGTAACTGTCAGATTTTGTGAGAGGTGGTTAATTATAAGAAATGTGTTGCTGTCTAAGCACTGAAAAGAAAGTTTCTGAGATCCTGTGTTTTAAGCATAGACTGTATATATAAATATAATATATAAATATATATATTTTAAGATGAGAGGTTCGAGTCCCCAGTGGTCCGCCCGCTGCCTCGTGACAGCTGTGTGGGGGGACTGCCCCCTCTGCTGGGCTCGATAGGGATCAGCAGGATACACACCTCCCAGATGAGAGATTACTTTGCTGCTGCAACTTCAGCATCTGTGTACCTCAGTGAAAACATTGTGTTTCTACTCTGCATCTTCTTTGCTTGTGTTGTTCAGATACTTCTACTCAAGCTTTGTCCTTCTATGACACTTTATATCTTAACTCCACTAAGGAAAACATACACAAACTCTTTCATTGTATCTTCTTGTGGGAAGTATGAATATTTCGACTTAAATCAGCTGGTTTCAAGATGCAGATTCAGGTTCATACTTAAACACGCTGGTAATAATGAAGAAGAAGAAGAAGAACAAGATGAAGAACATGAAGAACAAGAAGAAGAAGACGAGGAGCTCAAGAGGGTTCAAGTGGCACTAAGGAGGAAAATGAGGCGAGCAGGGCCCCCCCGAGCTTTATCGAATCTGTTGCACCACCCAGCTGACAGAGCCAGAATACAGGGAGGTGTTGAGCTGCTTGTGAGGGAGGAACCACCTGCACCAACATGGCTGACACCAAAGAGAAGTGTGTGTTCTTTAATTAACATCCAGGACTGTGAGGGTGAGACGTGACGTCCACCATCAGGGACTGGGAGTGAATGTGGACGACCAGGACACTGACGTCTTCTCCATCTGCAGCAGAATCCGTCTCCGCAGCTGTTTACTTTTACTTAAATGGGATTCGCACGATTTTAATTCACTTTTACCTGAATCTTTTTTTTGGGGGCTATTACAACGTTTAATGGAGTAAATGATTTACCTCACTGGCAACTGAAATAGAAAGAAAAACAAATATGTGCTCATGTGATGAGTCGAAACCCAATAGACTTGTGTAAATAGCTCCTGAATGGAATTATTCATATAGTCATAAACCTAATCTAAATTCAATAATATCTACAAATTGCATTAATTCTCTCCAACAGTTCTCGTGGCACTCAGAGCTCCTCTTGGGGAACTGGTGCACGACCGTGTCGATTCCTCCTCCTCCCGGGAAAAGAGGAGTTTGTTATCTGGGACTTGTGAAGTGAGACCTTTTCTGGGAATGTGACATGAATGAAGTGATGTGTCCGGACCCCACTCTTCATCTCAAGAGCCCAGATGTGTTTATGCTTCCGTCTCAGAGCCCTGGAAAGACTGGTGCTTAAGAAAGGAGGAGGAGGAGGGGGAGGAGGAGGAGGAGGAGGAAAGGGGAGAAGACTTGGTAAATATTTTCTCAAACGCCTTAATTGAAATTGGATTTTAACTGCTCGGTGGACCGCGGTGGAAAGAATCAGGTGCCAGGGAAGCAGCGCTTTTGCATTGCAAATGTAATTTTCCCTTTTTTTATTATTTTGTATTTGCCCATTGCCCAGGAGACACTTGAAAATAGCAGATATGATTTTTTATGAGCCGTTTTCTTCAGGTTGAGCCTTTTCATTATTCCATCGTGATTAGCTTTTCGGATTGAACCACAGCGCGGCCCGTTTACTGAGCTGCAGCGCCAGGCTTTGTGGGAATTGTCTTCTCTTCATGCCCAGATGAAGCCTGATGGAGGTGAAACTTTGATTGCACATTATATACGAGGAAATAAACAGCTAATTTGTTTTGCCTTTTCATTCATCTCACAAATGAACGGAGCGCTACTTGCGGATTATTCAGTAATTTTCAAATTTATTGCCTATTTGCCGAACATTACGTATGAAAACTGCTGCCGTGATTGATTTGGAAGGTGATGTTTGACGGTTATTTTCAGATTATCCAAAGAAAAGCAGAAAAATGTCATAAACTCAAACTAAACATGCTGCTTGAAGTGGTGGAGGAAGCATTTAGACCTTTGACTGCAGTTAGAGTAAATACTGTGAAAATTACAACCAGAAGTCTCTGATTGAAAGATTTTTGTATTTTTTTGTTTGTTATTTTTGCAGCTTCTATCAGACATTAAGGTCATGTGATCTCTCAGTTTCCTCACAGTTCAATCAGGTGACACAGCCACAAATGGACGAGGCAGCCGTCAATGCATTCCTGCTACTTCCTCCCCCCCCCCCATATGTAATCTGCTCACACAGGCGGGTATGAAACACTACGGCTCCCTGGTGTCCCGGGTCCCAATACTCCCACAGTCTGTCTGGGAGCTGAGATCGATACCTGCTCAGAGTGGGTTTTAGCACCTTTCAAAACAGCTCCCTCAGAGATCTTTGCTCAGGGTGGGTGAGATGGAACGTCCCGCGGCTGCTGCCCTAAGTGGCCGTGCAGTTAATGTCCATCACTGTCTGATCTGAAGGTCACAAACAAGGTCACTGCGCCCGCCTGCGGAGTCGTATTCCTCAAACAAAATGTTTTAACATTGACCGAAAGCTCTGATGTTATAACTTCCTGTCTGCTCCGCTGCCCCCCTGCTGTTAATGCTCCTCGTTCCCCCGACCCCCCTGCTGCACCCCCTCCCCGACGTGGAGCTCCTCAACCTCTCCGTCAAACGCCTCAGCGGGCCGATCGTCCTGATGTATGAGCGGACGAGCAGAGGAGGAGGATTGAGTCTCACACTGGAGCCCGTGGAGGTTTGGTGCCCGGCTACGCCCACACAGAACCAGACTGCCTCCAGACTCTGACACATC
This sequence comes from Pleuronectes platessa, assembly GCF_947347685.1. Classification (NCBI taxonomy): domain Eukaryota; kingdom Metazoa; phylum Chordata; class Actinopteri; order Pleuronectiformes; family Pleuronectidae; genus Pleuronectes; species Pleuronectes platessa. The sequence goes on from NC_070638.1 coordinate 4,075,853, forward strand.
ATTTCCCCTGTGATTTGTGGCCAGATTGAGGTGGAAGGAGACAAGGACATTTTGTCTGTCCTCACGGGAACAGATGGATGCTGCAGCTTGTTTTTATTCCGGTCCCAGAGAACCACAGAGCTCTGTAAGGGATCGGTTTCATGCTCCGTAATGTACTCTTGATGACTAGCTACTACAGGACACTTTCAGAAAATGACCAGCCATTTGTTTTCTGACTTTGCTTTTTCGGAAAAAGACACGAATGGAGAGAGTTTTTGTTCTTTTGTAAAAAATGTAGGTACAGAAGAATTTCTCATTTGTCGTCTTTGTGCTGCTTCACACGAGATCGGAGTGGAGACCCTTCTGTTTGTGATCAAAGATGAACAGTAATGCCATGAAATGATGTGTGATGCAACGTACGTGCAATTGGGAGAACGTGATTGGTCTGTCGAGGGCAGCAAATGGTCACCGTCTTTCTCATCCGCCCCCCCACATGTTTGATCTTGTCTCCGAGCAGCGAAGCCTCCAGCTGTTCCCTTGAGACGTTTGATGTTGGAGATCAGAGCTTCTGATGGCGCAGGCACTTTGGCTCGTGGGGGGGCTTCGCCATTACGTCACGCCCGGTTCAATCTCCTCGCCATCAGATAACTTCAAAGAATCTCAGAAATACCACCTTCCCCCTAGAAGCCTGGAGTTTCCCACCTGTGTTGCCGGTTAGATCAGAAGCACGTTATCGAAGTTTCCTGAAGAAAACTGAAATCCATCTTCACCTCAGGCTCTGAGATGTCGTTGCACAACAAACTTCTCATCTCTGCCTGATTCTCTCTCTCTCTCTCTCCTCTGAGCATTGATCTCAGCGCTGCCCTGCCAATAGCCTCTCCTCTGTGAGACCTCTCCTCGTCCTCTGTGTCTTATCCATTATTCATCCCACTCAGCTCGGCCTATTGGTCTGTAATACCTCTCACCTCCAGACGACCACTTGGCTGCTTCGCAACATTTTCATCAAAAAACTAAACAAAATAGCCAACCGGACAAAATTGATGGTGTCGTGACAGGAAGGAAGGGGATGGAAGTTATTAGTAGCCTGTGCATCACCTGGATTTACTGCCCGGCCCCCAAATATAGAGACCACAGGGGGGGGGTTGTCTCCCTAATGCATTGTGTATGGGTGGAAGGCCATCTGCAGAGAGAGTCTGGACCAAATTCTTGGGAGATCCTCTGCAGGTCACGTCTGAAAACGACGTTTGACTCGGTCATGTTGAAAGTTAAAGGTCCAGTGTGTAGAATTTAGTGACATCTAGTGGTGAAGTGGCATGTTGCAGCTGACAAACATGACAGAGAACCTGTGGTAGCCTTCTGTTGTCATACAAACTCAAAAGGTTTAGTTTGTCCTGTCTGGGCTACTGTAGAAAACATGGTGGCCTCCGTAGAAAGGACCCGCTCCTTATATAAATATAAACTATTTAAATATAAAGTGTTTAAGGGCTGATTTAGATGAATCCTAGTGAAAACATCACTAGGATTATTTTATATTCCCTTTCTGACAATAGATCCTTTCTCCTTAATCTTACCCACTGAACCTTTACGGATGTTTACTGACAGAATTTCTCATCAAGCTTTATGCGTCTCACATTTCTGCATTTTGAAGCCGTCCCATAAACACAGTGTTTTTCACAGAGTGATAACATTCAGTGGAATCTGTGTAATACATTTAGAAGCAAAAGTGTCTCATAACCTTTCAGTGTAGAATAAAAAACTAGAATCATCTTACTGGTTCTTGCCTGGTTGTTATGTTGTATATTGGCTTTTTACACCCGATATATATCGTTATAATTACGCACTAAATATTCTGCCCCGCAGTATTTGTCAGACGTAGCTTCTGGCAGATTCGTGTTAAACATGGAAAGCTTCTACTTGTTCTTTACACTTTGAGCTGTTAAACTATAACACTAAAGAAACACTGGTTCGTTTCTCAGACTGGTCTCACTGGTGCTGTCTCTCCCCCCACAGAGGAAGTCGCTGATCGCCACCAGTCTGATCGTGGCGGTGTCGCTCTTCGTGGTCGTGGTGAACTACTCGGAGAAGCCTTACTTCCTCCTGCAGCCTGTGTTCGGTGAGACGTTCAGCAGCCACTGGATCTTCTCCAAGCAGCCGTACAAGGCCTTCAAGCCTCACCTGGGCTACGTCAGCATCCCCAAGCAGACGGTGAGAGACGCTTGGGACTAGAGAAGCTTACATGAGCAGACACACTGTTGATTTCAGTTTCCTTATGTCTTTAAACTAGAAATATGTCACTTTATTATTTTTGTCATCTGCATGGATCGTCACTGATATAAAACTGAATTAGAAATTATCTGCGTTGGAAAGGTGAGTTTAGATTCTGGGGAATAACAGAGGTATGATATGATTTAATAGATTTCTGCCTTCTTCTCATTAAACTGGGGGAAGTTAGAATAGAAGTGGGCCGAGAATGGAGCCTTGCAGAACTCCATATAAAAAAGTGTGGATGAAGAGTTGCCATTAATTGGAAGTGTCAGAATAGAATCAGTTGCTCTCAGAATGTCCACCCATGTGAGATGTAGAACAATTGACATCCGCCGCACGGAGGAGATCATTCATCACTCTTGAGAGATCTGAGTCTGTGCTGTGATTTTCTAAAATCTCTGGTAAGAAAGAAATCTCGTAAATTGGCCCTAAATTATTTGTAATAACTGGCTCCAGACCAGTTTTTGGTCGAACTGGCCGAACTACGCTGTCCTTAAACAAGTGGGACCTTCAAACAATCAAACAAAGTCCCCTCGATGACGCTGTTCTCAAATGCACTTTTACAAAAAGCACAGCATGTCCTTGAGGATTGTTTTTATCTATTTCATCAGATTCTGCATGATGGATCTGAACACGTGCGTCTGATGTCTCTCGTGCAAAGTATTTCTTTCTAATTTCAAACACACGAGTCCCTGATCCGATTCTTCCTTCCCCAGCTCTGTGCTGTATGTTCCCCGCACAGTTTATGGAAATTGAAAATATCAGAGCATTATAATTCCCACCTTATGAAAATGTAAGAACCAAGCTGTGTGTTTGTTGTTTAGGGAGGCCGCTGAAAAACGGAAACTTCGCTTATACTTGTCGTCACACAGGAAAATCACATATTCCTCTGACAGGGAACTTTCGATATCGACACGTCTGCAGTTGAAGTTGCGACGGGTGGAACGATCTTTCATGAGAAGAGTGCACCTCATATCCAGCCGGCTGAAATTGGCAGATTAATGGGGAGCGTCATCCTCTCTGCCTTTGGAGAGTTTCATCCACACAACATGGGCCCCGAGGCAATCACGTCTTCCACCCGCCTGTACGTGTGCCCCCCCCCCCCCCCCCCCCACCCCGTCTGCCTTCAGAGGAGACTGCGTATCTCACCCCCCCCCTCCTCGTGGCGATTTATGCAAATCACTGCACACGTTTCTGTAGAATTAGACGTCTTTTCAGCTCCGATTAACCAACCAGTGAGTTTTCTATTAGCAAATCAGAAAGAGCAGTGATTGGTCCGAACGTGAGAGTCAAGCGAGGTTCTCCTCTCTCCTGAGACGTCTTGACAAAGCGAGGCCAGACTCTCGGAGGTCTGGTGGAGACGATACTGGTGTGCCGCGTGTCCTAAGTGATTAGGTCCTGCTGTGTGAGCTGTCAGCCTCTGTTAAATACACAGCAACAGCTAAAGAAGCATTAATATCTCTGCTGGCCAGTGAGGGATTCGTTCCCGATCCGTGGTGAGGCGTCATTTTGAGGTGTTATTAACCCCGGGCAGGCTTTTATAATGCATAACCCTGCAGCGTGGAAATGCTCGGCCTTATTTCCCTCCTCTGATTGCGTCTGTCTCCAGATGTGATGAATGGCTCCTGCTCTGCTTTTCAGGAGAAATAGGAAACATTGGTCTTGTGGCGCTTTACATTCAAACCTCTGCTCCTTCACAGCCAGAGACAGAAACTCGATATTCTCATTTACAACAGAAAATGTACCGGCTCTTTGAAATGTACACATTATATAACACGAGGGGACAGGGCTTCTGTTTGTGGATTATTTAAATGGGAAATCTTCTGGGTCTGGATTATGTTGCACCAGCTGTTCATCTATTATTATTATCAATTGTTAAATCCTCCTTAATCTCCAATTAGCAGCTATCCGGTTTCAAACGATGATTTTCAATATCTGGTTGTGTCATTAATACTGGAGGAGCCTCTCAGCCAGTGAAGGCTGTGATGATATGTAAATCAGGTGCATGGAAGCCTCAGTAGTGCCTGATCAAAAGCATTAAACTGTGGAACCAGAAAATCCCTGTAGCTTCCTGACCCGAGACGCAGCTTTCAGAAACACGTTTAATGGAGGCGAATAAATCACGAGACAAAACCAGCCTGTAAATGAAATGTATGGTTTTGTTTTAGTCGCTGAATGCACGAGGAGAAATTTGAATTCTAATTCATGCAGATTAGATGAACTGTGTACGACATCTGGATTGCCCCCTGGTGGCTGGCTGAGGTATAGGACATACACCCTGCCTCCTCCATGTTAGCAAGTGGGATATGGTTTAAAATAAAAAGCTAAAGTCAACATCAGAAGTTTCTCAGAAATGGTTTCCTCGTATTTAGGTTGTACTGTTTAATCTCTGTGATATTGAATAGAATACTCAGCCAACCAGAGAGCCACGTTGCTTATGTGGATAAAAACCTATTCCACTTTCTGAAATGACTTTCCAGGTATAAACTTTATTCTTCTTGTTTGTAGTAGGATGTGTGCATGAAGCCCGGGAGGAGCTTTTAGAATAAATCACTCCTCACCGCGCAGACAGCTTCAGCTAATCAATGAATTTTTTAAGCAGACGGATTTCCCAGTCTCCCAGGGAGGCGTCTTAAACTGGGACTTTAATGTCATAATTATTGCTTATTAATTAATCGTGTTTAGAGCATTTTAATGAACGCCAAGGTTAAGTTCACATCCCAGCGCTATAATTTAATGAAGAGCATGTCCCCGGAATTAAGCCAGCATTTTTTTTTTAATAACCTACTTTATTTTTTAACACACTCCTGCATTAAAATCAGAGGCCGGGAGATTTTATGCTTATCAGAGAGGAGCAAATTTACTGGGATTATAAAAGCGCTCTCTCTCTCTGTCTCTCTCTCTCTCTCTCTCTCTCTCTCTCTCTCTCTCGCCGTGAATATGAAGCCCAAACGTGAATCACAGTTGAGTGGAGAGCGAGGCCGTAACATTTTTATTGATTTACAGGATGTAATATTCATGGATTTGTTCGGCAGCTAGATTCCAGCTCTACGATACACACTAAATAAAACTGCTTCAGTGGGATTCTGTGTTATTAGACAGGCTCCTGTACACTTCCTCTACGCATGTAAACGTGATTAGTGTTCAAGAGAAACCAATAATGTTCACCGTCGCTTTTATTGCCGGGACTCTAAACTATCCAGACGCCTGTTTTTATCTTTGAATGAATCTGTTTAATAACAGGAGCCTCACGCAGCTTGTGTGTCTGTCTTGTGTTTATTGTCACAGAGCAGCTCTACTGAAGCAGCTGTGTGGTAAATGCCTTGCTCAGGGGCAGGCAGCGGATCGTGGGGTGAGGCCAGGGGAAAAATCTATTTTCTAAGTTTCTTGAAGTACACGAAGACCGATTTTTAAAACTAGTGCAGCGCTTTCACTTTGAAGACAAACTCCCAAACAGGAAGTGATTCTATTAGAGTCCATGACTGTCTGTGTCAGTCCGATACGGGGAACAGTAATCAGGTTAATAAGATGATGAGAGCTCGATCCACCAACCACTGCAAGGATGTAGAAGAAGATTTAAACGGGTCCGCAGACTGAATGATCAGGCAGTTTATTCAGTTTTTATTAACCTTGAATATATGGAGAATCCAAATTGCACCAAAATCTGAATAAGAATACACCTGCCACGTGTGAGGTGGATTAGATGAACAGCAAACGTGAAACAGGAAACAGCAAACGTGCATCCTGCTGAATCAGGAATGGTGCGTGATGATTTTGGACGTATAGTCGACCCCTCTGTGTAAATTGTGGCCCCTTGTTGGCCCCTGGTTGAGGCTGATCCCAGATCCACCACTGCTCAGCATCTCACCGGTGCTCGGTTTCCTCTGCTCACCAGCATCCCTGACAGATCCCAGAACAACCTGTGTGTGCTGAGAGGCGTGATGGAGTTATGAGGGGGTCTGAGGGCAGCGGGCGATGATGGACGAGCCGCTGACAGCTCAAGGCTGCTGGGATGTGTGTCTCAACCCAGTAAATGCAGCTCAGGTCCGGGGATCATGTCTTGACCTGTGAGTGAATCCATTCACGAGGGGAAAAATAAAGAAATAGCAGGTAGCTCACGTCAGAGTGATTGACGTCTGACAGGAAAGAAAATGCACAGATCTTGTGTCATTTCCTCTTTTAGCAGTCGAACCTCTGTTGTGTTGCGTGAGCACAACAACAACACGAGTCCTGATAAAGTGGTTGTAATAGAATTCACCGGCTGGTCTTGCAGGATCATGTTTGCACATAATATCTCTCATGTTGTTGATTTAACGTGGAACATGTGAGGGAGAGTTTCACGTCCTCAGCACCACCACTCAGCCGGAAGGAAACACAAACACATATTTGTATTCACACGGGCAATATAACAGATAGTCTCCATTAAGCACATGATCAAACAGGATGCAGTCATGACACACAGCGTTCTCCTTTCCTCACTCTCCGTTCTCTTAAGTCAATTTAATCTCATCAAAGCAAACTAAGCGTATTATCTCAAATTAGGTAAATCTCTCATTTCTCATTCCGTGGAGTCTTTCTTTCTCTCTTCTTCCTCCTCTCTTCGCAAACTGTAGCGAAGAGCTGGTGTGGAAGAAACATCACAAATTGCCTCGCTCCACTGGAGTGTAATAAAAGATACACACACACACACAATACAGTTAGATAAATGACGCAGCTTCCTTGCTTCTCTGCCCTGCGTTGTCGCCGTGTTGTAACTCTGAGGTCTCAGATTCAATTAACCTAATCAATGTTAGCTCTGGGCACCGCGACATCAATCTTAGCGAATAAAAGAAAATGATGTAGGGCCGTAAAACCCCCGGTGAATATTTTTATATCTAATTACCAAATGCATTTTATTTTATGTTGCGATCACACAACCCCAACTTGCCAAAACCGCACTTTAATATCATTGCTTCGCATATAAAGCAGATCACAAAGAACGACACCGTAAAGAAACATGAGAGGCTTGTGTTTTACAGAACCACTTTGAGAGGTTAACATTCATATTGGAAAAATATGATATAAAGTTTGATTAAGGTTAATTAAAAGACATCCAGTTACTTTCAACTGTCTCTCGGTATTAATTGGAATTTAATTTCTGCAGGAGTCAACAGTTAACTCACCAGGTAAAGTTTCTTTATTAGACATTGTATATTAAATTGAAGACTTCTCCAAGTTTTGTACGATGTATGAAACATGTGATATTATATGATTGCTGCATATATCTCGGGTCTTGTTTGAAAAACACTTACATGTGACATCTGCTAGTTATTGATGTTTTATACTGTGAATTTTAATGAATAGAAAATCTGCAATAGCACCTTCATTTTAAGATTTCTTGCATTTTGAGCTTCTCGATGATTAGTATGATTTATTAAACACAATATCCACAACATAACACACACAATGTAATAGAAATAGACATTTGGGGACTTGTAACACTGTTTTGTAACGTCAACTGGTTATTCAAAATATAAGGTTCTTAATATTTTCTTTATTGTATTAAAAGGTAGTATACAACCTACTTAGTGTGCAACACAATCCAGTACAACACTACCAGTCAGGCGTACAGAATAAAACCATCACCTTTCTGCCACAGCTGTAGCCCTGAGCACTGGTTTATTCATGGTTCCCCCCCCCCCCCCCCCCTCCAGCCCCTGAAGCTGCACTGTGAGCTCTGCAGCATCGTGTCCAGCTCCGGTCAGATGCTGGGCCAGGCGGCCGGCCCACAGATCGACCGCTCGCCCTGCATCTGGCGCATGAACAACGCTCCGACTCGGGGGTTCGAGCACGACGTGGGCCGCCGCACCACGCTGAGGGTCGTGTCCCACACCAGCGTCCCCCTGCTGCTGCAGAAGCCCCAGCACTTCTTCGGGCAGGGCAACGACACCATCTACGTGGTGTGGGGGCCGCTGCGGAACATGAGGACGGACGGGAAGGGCATCGTGTACAACATGCTGCGGCAGGCCGCGGAGAACTACCCCCACGCACGCATCTACGTCACCACGGAGGACAGGATGAACTACTGTGACATGGTCTTCAAGAAGGAGACGGGGAAAGACAGGTGAGCCAAGCGCTGTGAGTGTTTGTTGCTTCTGCTTTTAGTCCTTCAGAACTCGACCAATTCACCACTCGATCAATTCTCCCTCATCTCCCACTCTCCCTTTCATGAAGCCTTATCAGAGCCAGTTAGTTAACTTTCCCTCTGAGGAGAATCTACATGTCACTGGAGACAATCGGCTGAAAAGAAGCTTTGCTGTGGAGCCTCAGAATCACACGTTGACGTTGTTATCGACATCAGCCAAATGCTGATCTGGGGAAAGTCTGGTTAATGAGGTAGCAGGATACTGGAGGCGTCTCTAAACCCTCCAGTAGCAGCTGGTTTCACAACTTCTCCAACAGCATCTTCTGAAAGTGCAGAAAGTGTGGCAAGCTGCAGATGAGCAGAGGATCACCTGGGGACTGGTCTGCATGTTGGTTTGGTGACATCATGTCTGTTTTATGGAGACGGGACACTCCACAGTCAGTGACGTCTAGACACACCCACCTGGCTGTTCCCTTTTCCCATCCCTTCCCCAAAGAGAATCACAGGTTAATGACTGGAAGAGCCAATCTGGGCCCTGCTATTGTTTGGGATGAACCTCATTCCTCGGAGCAGCCGTCGCTCGTCTCCGCTGAGCTCCTCACGCCTGTCTCCTCCCGCGTGTCATCCAGACCTCTTTTAAACTTCTTAAGAGGATTAACATGTTCGGTAATAGGCACAGCATCCATTCAATTTCAGCTCCATTGTCTCGCCAGCATTCAGGATGGCAGGGTTAACACAGAGTTTCATGTCGGGCGACCGTGTTCTGCTCGGCTCAGCACTCGTGAAGGTCCACGGAGCTCAGATAGAGACGTGGGGATTAGGGGGGGACGCTCGGGGGGGAAGAATCTCATTACAGGACATAACGCTCCTGGGTGAGACGCAGCACTTCAGTCATTTCTGATTGGTGTGAGAGTCTAAACTCCGGCTGCAACAATGAACCTAATGAATATGTGATGAGCTCTGAGAGGATCGACTGTACCTCTCCCCCTGTCTGCCATCGTGTGTGTTTGTCCAAAACGTTGTTGCAGCAGTCGCACAATATATTTGACTGTAATCAAGGGGGGGAGAGGAACAGTTAGTGTTATTATGTTGAGCTGTTCCCACTAGCTATGCAAAGTATTAGTCCACAGCGATGTGACAGTCAAACATCTAAAAATAAACCCCTAAGCCATTAAGCCCTGCAAAATACATTTATTAATGTCTAGAAGTCTTTTAAAACACTTTTAATATATAATAACCCGTCATTTATGTGTGTGTGTGTGTGTGTGTGTGTGTGTGTGTGTGTGTGTGTGTGTGTGTGCAGGTTTACTGTCAGTGCTGGATGTGAGGTGTGTGGGCTAATCATCATCAGCCAGTACTTTAAAACACCAAGTGTCTGTCAGTCATTTCTGGGCAGAAACTTTAAAGATATATAATTTGTGGCAATTTCCCATTAAAACGTCTAAAAGCAACTAAATATATGTTATATATATATTTTGTTGATTTACATTATCCAGAAGGTTTCCAACAATATTTAAACCAATAGAAGATCCACACAACGGTGGTGAAGAAAGAAAGTAATTCCATTTTGAGAGAGAGCAGCGATTATGCTGTTATTATAATGATTATTTAAAATAAAGCATTTTGCATTTTGCACACAATCTCCTTCTTCACTGTTTCAGTGCATAAACAATATCAACATCGGCTTTAAAATTGCTTTGTATCACGGAACTGGGACACAGTCGATTACTGCTGCTGCACAACACATCCCCTTAAAGGAAATCAGGGAGCGGGGGGGGGGGGGGGGGGGGGAATTAAAACGGACGGGGGTAATGAAAAACAGCTCAGAAATCACACAAACAAGTGCAACAGGTCTTTGGGGGAAAAACATGTTTTCTCTTTGTGGAGTGTTGCTGTGAAGTCAGAGTAATTGTCGACCCTCGGGAAAACGATAGGATCGTTTCTTAAAGACAAAAACAAACAGTCAAGTGCACTGGTTCCTTTCATGTCATCTGCAAAAGGAAAAGCAGACGAGGAAAATGTGTGTTTGTGTAAAGTCAAAACCAAGCAGGTCCTGGAAATAACAAGGAGGGGTTTTCTTTAGGAGTCACAGGGATGCAATGCTTTTTAATATCCAGTTATTGAAAGCACTGTAGACTAAAAAAATCATCTTTATCAAAACAGGAGCAGGGAAACAAATCTGTGTTTTCAAATAAAGAGAAAAATGTTTATCTTGAAGCCGGATGTTCTCCAAAGGCCTCGTTCAGACCTGCTGTCAACATCTGTCCTGAGAGGTGAGATAAGAAGTGGTCAACTCACACCCGCTGATAAGATTCATTATCCTGAGAGAGAGAGAGAGAGAGAGAGAGAGAGAGAGAGATAGAGAGAGAGAGAGAGAGAGAGAGAGGCTGAAATAATTAATTTATTGTGATTTTTTTAACCATTTTGATAGTGGGAACAAACAAATCAAAATATGAGCTTTGCAGGGTGTAACGTCCCTGGGGTGTCCTGGATTCAGACCCAGCCACAGGCCTCTGTCTCTCTCTCTCTCTCTCTCTCTCTCTCTCTCTCTCTCTCTCTCTCTCTCTCTCTCTCCTCCCCCCCCCCCCCCATCAGGCCCCTCATCCCTTCAGTGATCTGCCCAAAAGAAGTAAATAATCTCAGATACGTAAACAGAAACCAGTCGGATCGATACCAGAGCCGAGACAACATAACGTCAGACCAGAGCCCGAGATGTAGATATGTCCGACAGCCGCTTCAACCCGTGTAAAGGCTCACTGCACACTGCACGCTGCACACTGCACACTGCACACTGCACACTGCACACTGCACACGGCACACTGCACACTGCTCACTGCTCACTGCACACTGCACACTGCACACTGCACACTGCACACGGCACACTGCACACTGCACACGGCACACTGCACACTGCTCACTGCTCACTGCACACTGCACACTGCACACTGCACACTGCACACGGCACACTGCACACTGCTCACTGCACACGGCACACGGCACACTGCGGCTGGAGGAGGCTGCCGGGCCGACCCTCTCTCTCCCTGTTATCAGCTCTGCCTCCTGAGCTGCAGTTGTTGGCTGTCGGATGGAATCTGCGCGGCCCTGTTAGCGGCGGCAGATAACAGAGCGCACCACGACACGGGACTTAAATCACACTGTCACTTTACAGCTCCGCCACCTGGGCCTGCGTGACCTGGGTCCGTGCCTCCAGCTGCTGCTTCAGAGCACGTGCACAGAGTTTGTGTTTGTGTTTGTGTTTGTGTGGAGGTGAACAATGTTTCTTACCACATAGAAAAAGGTTAATTTAACAATCTGCGTTGGTGGTTTTTATACCATCTTGATTTTGTTTTGTGCCTTTGCAATAGCAACAACTATCAAAAGAAGCGTTGTGTTTTCCTGTTTCTTCTTTCTCTTATCATGAAAACATGTAAGAGCTTGTTAAAATATGTTGAAATGGAAACTGCCGCCAACGTTCTTCTTATTCTTTATTGGCCCATTCTGGTATTAATAAAACAAAGAGCTTCATCCCTGACGTGTCCAGTCCCAGGTACCAGTTTTCTGTTTTAACTTCAGCTTCATGTTTGAATGCCCTGAATATCATTTGATGCACAAAAACGCAGTGTCAACATCCAGTTCACATCTCCAGTCACTTCTGCAGCCGGAGCGAATGTCTGTCCCAGTTCTCCCAGAGCTTGTCCTGGACATATGTGTCCTCGTCCACAGGAGGACGCCTGAGAGACCAACAGTAACTGGGCCAGTTCATCAAAGAGCACCACGTAAACTCACAAGTGTCACTTAGTGTCGGATCACCACTCATTTGCATTTTCCTCAATTCTAATACAAATCTCACAGCATCCGAGTAGATTAACATTATATAATGTATTTTGCATATAGTGCACTTTCAGAAATGTTCATCATATCATGCTCATGTTTGAACAGGAGATTGAACAGTAATGATTCATAAACATTAAAACATCACTCAAAGTAAAAAATCATTCTAAAGCTTATTATCTTTCTCCAGTTTGAGTTTCAACCAATCAAAAGGCTGATGTGCATTTATCTTGAGATGTACTCGTTACCTCCACCAATCAACAGGATTACAAAGAAACATACGGAAAAAAATTACCATGAAACTTTTGAGCAGATCCAGAAAAATATTCAGATTCTTTAACATCGTGAGAAAGAGCTTTGTGAGCTTTTTGTGAATTCTAAAGTAATTATGCAGAGATCTTTGGGGAAATGAACTCAGGTATAGTGGTCATATGGTGAAAGTTTGAGTTTGGTGCAATATGCAATATGGTGATGAAGTGGCCGAGCAGTCTAAAGGTGGATCCACTGTTTAGAATTCAGAGATTTGAAATCAAGAATCTAAGGTGATGTTATCTTCTTTGGTTTCTTTTTGTTGTCAGATGAGCGACTCACAGATTCCTCTGTGTCTTAGATTTAAGTAGGAAACCGAGGAGCTGTGACTCAGAGCTTTGTTCTTTGTGTTGAGCAATAATCTGAGGAAATATGTTGTTTTTCCTGCTGGACAAGAATCAATGGTAAAACAAAAAAAGTAAAAGCGAGAGAAGTGAGTGAACAGAAGCACAGATGTTATCCTTAAACGGCTCGATGATCCCTCTGGTTAAATAACAGGCAGATGCAGGGACCAAAAATTGATATTTCATCTGCAATTTATCATTAAGGGAGAGTCGGTCTAATCGTAGATGAACCAAATAGCAGATGCTCCTCTCTCTTGGGCCCCGGAATATGTGGTGAGTTTGATTTTAATCTCTTTTTATTAGCGTGAATGTCACAGCTGTGTAATCATGCTTCATAATCTCCAGCCGTCCACTTCATGCGAGTGTGTGCTCGCCCCCGGCTCTCCGCGCTTACTCATCCTAAAATAGTTTGAAAATGAAACAGTGTTTAGTTCAACAGCCTCTGTGTTGTAGCCACAGTCTGAGATCCTGTTCAATATTTGTCAGTGTGAAGTCGTGTGCTGCAGATCGGGGACGTTTATTTTGAGATGTTGTCGGATTGAAACGAGAAGACGTCCCTGTGGATTTAAAGCTCAGATGGATTATAACACAAAAGTGTGAGTCAGGCTTCTGGTCGTTGTGTGAAAGTGCGGCAGATTTCACAAGACTTGTGTTTTATCAGATTTCATATCCACACCCCCTTAAGGGATTCTGTTTGGGATGTGGGCGGCGACGTTGTGACCGGATCAAAACTACTGACCAATAAGATCTCTGCGAAACCAGAGTCATCGTTCCTACAGGGTCCTGACAGGGACAAAATAAAGTGACAAACAATAAACAGCATAGAATGAAGAGCTTCTTGAAAAATGTTTTAAGATCTTCTTATAAATGGAGGGAGAATAAATTCCACTAAATAACAAGATAATAGATCATAAATCTTCATTTTAATTGGACGAAAATGTTTTAATTAATTCATGGTTTAGGACAATATGACTTTTAATTAAAGGCCACACCTCGTTCATATGAAAACACTCCAGCATGTAAAGCTCAGTTAAGCCAGGTAACTAAAACAAAACCTGGATGTGCTGAACATCACAACACAACGACGGGGGCTTGTCTGGTCCCTGGAGCTGAGGTGGGGAACATGGACTGAGACGAGTGGACTGGGGGGATGGGGGGGGGGGGGGAGTGAGGACCAGACTACCACAGATAGAAATCTCTGATCACTGAGCTCTGTCGAATCTGAGTCACAATATGTCCGAGAGCAGTCGGCGGCTTCGATGTCAAATGACTCCCCACCTGAGCATCACAGGCTTGTTTACATCGAGCGCCTCAGTGAGTGGATCTGTAATTGCTTTGTGTATCGGACGTCAACAGAAGAAGAACGTGCAGATAGCGGGAGTGTTGCTTGTTGGCTCGTGTAGGAGATTGCAACCGGTGTGTTTGCAGCATCTCAACACAAAGCTTTAATTTCATGCTTATCACTGCGAGTGGTTTAAAGAGAAAGAGAGAAAAAGGATCTGTTGGGTTCCTCTCCACATGGAGCCGGGATTCACTGAACGAGCGAGCGTGTAACCACATCACATTGTGGCGCTGAGAGCTTGTAATTGCCGTGAAATTATCGTATTAAATGAATCCACGGGAAACACTGGCGTTTGGGGGGGGGGGGCTGTTGAACTGGTCAGAACCGGGAAGTCACCAGTGTCTGATCCCAGAGGACGAGGGGACCAGCCACCGGTTGTCTCCTCTGTTCTCGTGACCTTGTTTTGTCTCAGAGCGAAATTAAGTGATTGTCGGAAGAAGAGGAGTTAGAGGTGAAGAGCACTTCTCCTGTTCGGCCATTTTGCATTTGGTGTAATGATCCTCAGAGAATGGATTTAAAAAACTAAAATTAATTTCATCCTCTTCCCGTTCAGACTCTTTGTACATTTAAAAAAAAACTAAAATAACATGTGGTATATCCATCCTGCTCTGAATAAATATCCAAACCTACAGAATAGAATAGAATAGAACAGATTTGTCATAAAGAACATGATTCCAAAGCAATCCCAAGGCCCAACAGTCCCTGTGAATTCAACCAAGCCTCAGAGCTAAGGTCACATTACATTATCTCACCTACACGTTGGTGCTAGTGGCAAAGCTCTAGCCCCATTTTTTTTACAGGCGGCTGTAAACCTCACCCAACACACTATGGAACCACATTTGAACCAACTACCTCTACATCTAGAAGATTAGCATCAAAGTGCTCACGCTCACAGAAATCATTCCCCCCGAATATGAATATCCCTGATGAGGATTTTTATCTTCATCCAAACAGAGGTGATAACATAACCTCCTCCACGAGGGTAATAATGTGCACAGGAGTCAATTCTGAATATATATCATTGGGTTAAATAATGTGCCATCAAACATGTTAAGTGCATATTAACGTACATCTTAAGTGTTGTTAGATGTGAGTGTGGAAACACATGCATGCTCAGTCTGTGGTTTTGTGTGGACTGGGCGTCGCTGGAGATCAGTGTCAGTGTCGCTGGTCTGTACTGGTCACTTCTCTTCTAGCCTCAGGGCTGGAGGCTGTTTTGGAATCTGTTTGTGATGTGATGAACCTGAAGTGTCCGCCAGAGGGTAGAGGGGCCAGAAGATGGTGGAACGTGTCGTGTCCTCGCAGGAAGGACCGACATGCAGGCCCGGAGGCTGAGGCAGGGGAAGTGGGATTTGATGAAACACACAAAGCAGGCTCACAGTGGCCTCAGTGACATCAGGAGATCACAAAACTCAAACTAAGTTCAACCAATACGGAAAACTCAAGCAGCAAAACATAGGTGGAACAAACAGGACTGAACTGAACCAATCAGTATGGGTCCTTTAGAATGAGGTCACAACAGTGAGACATTAAACTCATGGTCGGGGTTCCAGTTCATCTCAGGAGGTGTTGGCTGGAGGTCAGAGGTCAACAGGCAAGTCAAGGTCTTCCACATCACAACAGAAAACTCTTTCTTTATAGATCTGCCTCCGTCACGTTGAAACAACTGTCCGCACACTTTTCCTGATATAAAAATGAGTGGTTTGATTAGAGAAGATAAAAACAATTTGAACACGAACAGGAATAGGTGTTTGTGGTGACCTCCTTTTAGAGAGGGAGGTTTTTCCCACCAGCGGAGCAGCCCACACATCTAATAAGCTTTATTAGATCCAATGTCTCGGTGGCTTCAGGAAAAATATATCACCCTAATAGAGACAAAACCGCCTAATAGCACCGAGCCGCCCAGTGTGTCAGTGCGTATTAACATTACGTCTGTGCACCAGTGTTACCTTCTGCCTTTTCATCAGAATTTAATAGTCTGATAAAAAGAGTGAGATTGTCCACGATCAGAAGATGGAACCTCGTTGGCACCGATTGAGAAGTTATAGCTCCTCCAGCAGAAAGTAATGAGAATCGAAAGATCCCAAAAAATAAAATTATCATACAAATAAACTCAGTAGAATATAAAGTAGGTCATAAAAAGAAACCGTATAAACAACGAGAATAGTCACGCAATTGACAATAAAATTGAGAAAAGTGTTTTTCTGAGATTTTCCACCTTTATATTAAATAATAAGCTTCACAGGCTTATTCAGAAAAACACATTGAGTCAAACTGAAACTATTTCTTCAGAATGAATCAGCGATTATTCTGTTTTGCTTTCCTCAGTTTGTGAAGTGAGAACTTTTTGTTTTTACCACGGACTGTTCATCAGGACTCGAGGGCTCATCTTGGCCTTTAGGGAACCGTGAGTCATTTTCTTGACATTTCTTAAATATAATAATTATCAGAATAACTGGGATGAATATAATTGGCAGTAGCAGCCCGAGATGTCAACAGCCTTATAACCAAACCTCCAAATACTAATCATCTGTCAGTAAAGTCCTGCCCTGTCCCGGCTGATGTTAAATGTAATAAATAACTTGCAGCCATACTAATGGTTTATTGGCTTCACATTAATCCTCTCTGCAGATTAATGTATTTACAGTTCACACAGAAAGTTCTGTCCAAGCGCTTCCAGTGGAAAAATAATTAATGGGACTTTAGCTGAGCCAGTGTGTTTGTGTGTGTGCGTGTGTGTGTGCATGTGTATGTGCATGTGTGCGTCATATAGACTGTATATAAAGATGGTCGACGTGTCTCCACTACTTCAACTTAAAATGTCAGAAACATCTCTGAGTAAGAAAGATTTACTTTTTCATTGAAGGCTCATTTGGGTTTAGTGGCATCTAGTCTCTGAGTTTCAGATTAATTATGAAGATAACACATTTCTGGTGATAGATAATCCTACATCTTACACACTGGTCCTTTAGTCCATGTCCAATCCACTAACATGCAGGAGTTGGGATTTATAACCTGTACTGCAGGCTGCCAACAGGTGGCGATCAAGTTGATTTGGATACACTTTTTGCGAGCTATCGTGTCGTCCATCTTTACAAACAGTCTAATGTCTAAAACATCAGACTGAACACCAGTTAATTGGGGACAAGTTGTCCAGTTGGGGACAAACGTAATGGTCAGGTTAGCGTAAGACAGGAAGTAGTCATGTTAAATGTAAGGTCCCAGGAAGTTAATGCAAAGTCTATTGCACCCAGTAGTGGCCTAGTGACCTTTGACTGTGTGTGTGTGTGTGTGTGTGTGTGTGTGTGTGTGTGTGTGTGTGTGTGTGTGTGTGTGCGCGCGTGAAGGTGAGAGTCAGAGAGTGTGTGAAACCCGGAGCTGTGGTCAGGCACCAGTGTTTCACCGTTGTAAAGTTTTACCACTTGCACCCCCCCACCCCCCCTCTTCTCCCAGCTCTGACATTTTAACTGCAGCAGCTTCTGAATCCCGAGTGTCCCGACAGGCCAGATAACTTCCTCTCTCTCTCTCTCTCTCTCTCTCTGTATACACACACACACACGTCTCTGAGATCCTCTAACACCTTCTGACTTAAAGCAGCTTTCCTCTTGATGTTCAGAGCGGCTGAAGAATCGTGTCCCCGTGCTCACTGTGCTGAGGTGTCACCGGCAAATGTACTGAAACCCACGGCAGAAACAGGGACTGGTGATGAGCCAGATGAAGATGGATCTCCTGTCAGTGTCCTGAGAGAGAAGAGTGAGTGCAGCCTCAGCTGGGACGTGTCCTGTCAGATGCTCCGTGAACAGGACGAGGACCAGTCACTTCAGATTATGTTTGTACGACTCTGTGTTGAAAAGAGGAGAAATCACCTCTTGGCAGCAGCATTAAAATCTGCCTCTGAACTCCTCCAGTCCTCATCTCTCCAAACAGAGCGACGCCTGTTGGAGAGTTTCTCAAAAAGCGACGCACAATGTGTCGGATGTTTTTTTGCTTCGCCCGACAAACACCAGCGTTTCTTTTCAATCCGCCGACGCAGCGAATTACTGCTTCACATTCCGTCTGACTCGAAGATTCACTGACACACTAATCATACTAATCCCAGACAGAGCCTGACAGCGTCTGTTCTGGGGTTATCAACTTTAATAATATAGAGCTGGAGAATAACAGGAGTCAGCTCAGGACAGTTTTCATATATAGACCAGGCTGCCGAGGCTGTTCTCTTATTATTCACAGAGACAGTTATATATACTGTTTAAAATGAACGACATTTATATGACACTTTTCTATCAATCATCCAATCAAACTTAATTCGTAAAGCACCTTTCATACAGTGCAGTTCCAAATGCCCCTCAATGGACTGAAAGAAATGCTGACATTGAAATAATAATAAAACAGAAATTCAATAAGAAAATTATAATAAAATCTGCAAACGATCAAAAAGCCCACGTTGACGACACATAAAGTTCATGATTGAAAAAGTAAAAACCTTCCAGCTGCTCTCAGGTCCTCGGGCTCATTGTTCCAGGAGCAGTGTTAATACTTTACCTCGATGTGTTGCTCTTCCTTGGCCCAAACTTCAACCTCCACCAAGGTCGAATAACATTGGCTGTGAAGTTTTTGTGTAACCTTGCTCACAAACAGCAGCGAAACACAACTTCCTTTGTGGAGATAATGAAAAAGAAGCAGTTCTTTGGAAGTTCAGATGTCTATGAATCAACGCCTGAAAACTAAAGAAAACTTTTAAATGATGATTTTCCAGTGAGAATTGATGGACATTGGAGATAATAAAGTCCTCGGAGAGTGTCAAACTGCAAAATTAAATTGTGTATCATGCGTGTGTGTTCGGATTTGAACTACGAACGAGTTATGAATAATGTCGACACACACAGGCGGAGCACGTGGAGGAATAAGGAGATCTGGCTTTGTGTAAATGTGTCAAATTACTGAATGTGTGATGTGTTAAAGGAAGAATAATCGCTCAATTATTCCATCTGTCACACCTTTCGGATTTCTGATTTGTGTGCGGCATCATTTACCATCTTCATAATGTGGTGTGAT